>NC_143055.1:52212500-52363455 GCF_052426305.1 Pelodiscus sinensis | reverse complement strand
CAGCCAGAAACAGGAGGGGGTTGAGCGTGTGATCACATATGCAAGCAGAGGGCTGAGGAGGTCAGAAAGAAATGACAAAAACTACAGTGCTTTTAAGCTAGAATTGCTGGCCTTGAAGTGGGCTATTACTGAAAAATTTAAGGATTATCTAATGTACTCTAAATTCACTGTAATCTCAGACCACAATCCTCTCCGATACCTGTCCACTGCTAACTTAGGTGCGATTGAACACCGGTGGGTGGCCCAACTTGCTGAGTTCACTTTTGAAGTACAGTATAAACCTGGAAGACAGAATATCAGTGCTGACACCCTGTCTAGATTGCCTTTGGAAGAGGAATTAGAAGAGGGTGAAGACCTTGAAAAGGACTTTCTGGTCATTCCTGCAGACGTTGTGCGGGCCTGTTTGTGGCTAGAGGTTCCGAAGCAAGAGGGTGAAGTGATGGTAAAAGAGGTATCACAAAACCTGGTAGAAGGTGAGGATGCAATAATCTCAGGGTATTCATGGGAAGAAATTCGCACCCTGCAAAAAGAAGGGGACCTTGGGCCAGTCTTAGAGGCAGTCATGAACCGGATGAGGCCAGACCGGAGCTTTGGGGCCAAATACCCTCAGTCTAAGAAGCTGACCAGACAGTGGGAGCGACTTAGGTTGCACCGTGGAGTGCTGTTCCGTGTAATCTGTCATCCTCATGATGGCGAAGAAGTGTGGCAGTTAGTGGTGCCAGTGTCACTTCGCCGACAAGTTTATGAAGCCAGGCATGACCATGGAGGGCATTTTGGAGACAGAAGCACTCTTGAGGCGATGAGGAAGAACTATTACTGGCCTACAATGGCTAGTGATGTAACAGCATGGATCCGTCAGTGCAAGCGGTGTGCCCTAGCCAAGGATGTGTTTCCACCCACTCGGGTCCCTTTGACCTGCACTAACGTGACTGCCCCAATGGAGGTCTTAGCAATGGACTACACTCGGCTAGAGAAATCTTCCGAGGGGTTTGAGAACGTACTGGTTCTCACAGATATGTTTACCCGATTCACTGTTGCAGTTCCAGCTAGAAACCAACAGCTCAGACAACGGCTGAAGCCCTCCTAAAACACTGGTTTATGTATTATGGTTGTCCAGCACGGTTACACTCAGACCAGGGGAGGAATTTTGAGTCAGGGGTGATATCAGCATTGTGTAAACTGTATGGCATAGCCAAAAGCCGAACAACACCCTATCACCCACAAGGAAATGCTCAGTGCGAGAGGTTTAACCGGACAATGCATGACATGCTCAGAACACTCCCGCCTGAAAAGAAACGAGCCTGGCAGGAGCATCTCCCTGAGCTGGTGATGGCCTATAATAGTCACATCCATTCATCGACAGGTTATTCTCCTTTTTACCTCATGTTTGCTAGAGATCCCAGGTTGCCATTGGATATTCTAGACAGAGAGGGCCCTGAGGAAGATGATGTGACCAATCTGGATGATTGGGTCAAAAGTCACCATGACAGGCTGAAGAGAGCCTGTGAAGTTGCTCTCAGTACGTCTAAACAGGCAGCCCTAAGCAGGAAGAGGACTTATGATCGCAAGTCCAGGGGGGCTCTCATCAGGCCTGGTGATCGTGTACTAGTTCGTAATCATAGACACCGGGGGCGTAATAAAATACAGGACAAATGGGAGTCGAGTCCTCACATTGTAGTTGCTCACAACAATCCTGACCTGCCAGTTTACACCATTCGACCTGAACGGGGAGGGCATGAGAGAACAGTTCATAGAGATCAGCTAAAACATTGCACCTTTAGTTCAGTCAGGAATCCTAGGAGGTGTAGATCAGGACGGCCTGAAGAGACTGAAAGGAGTTGGGGAATGGTTTTAGTCCCACAAACTGAATACCAAAGGGAGCAGAGGGTAGCAACCCCTGACCACAACGAGGATGACCAGATCCCTCAGGCTGACCCAGTATTACCTGAAGACAGGGAAATAGAAAATATGGGTAATGAACCACCTGTTGTAAGAAGGTCCCAGAGAACTAATAAGGGTGTATTGCCTGTTAAACTTAGAGATGATTAGTTATTGGTCCTATGTAATGGCTTAATGAGTGTCTGCATGTCCAGTAGAAATAAGATGTTAAATATGTGAAATGTTTTTGTTAATTGTTAATGTTTTTTATATGGTGTGAATTTTGTGGCTGTGGTAGAATTCTAGCAAGGGGGAATGTAAGGGGACTGTTACCCCTTACTAAAACTCTGTGGGAGTTTTTTGGTTTACCAGCTTCAGAAGGGGAAGGGTTCATGAGACTGACAGACCCCAGAGACAATGGAAAGCAGTCAACACTCCAGCTCAGCCTGACTGACAGGTTGTAAGTGGGGATTGTTCTGGCTCTGTCTCTGAACAAACAAGCTGTGTGCAGAAGAGGTCCTGCAAAGACAGAGAGCTGAGAGAGGAGTACAAGAAGAAGTCCTGCAGCGACAGAACCAGACACAGACAGGCCAAGCAGTGCAGACCCTGTGTTGAGCAGCAGACTGGCAGTGCTCAGAAAGCCAAAAGGAACAGAGAAGCAACACAAGGAGCTGGAACTGGCCAAGCAGCACAGCCTGCAGCTGGATGTGGTGAGCTACTGGGACCTGCAAAGTGTGGGGAAAGGCTCTGGACTGGGAGAGGGGTCTGGCCACTTAGAGACTGAGGCTGTGTGGTCACTGCCAGTGCAAGCGTGTCCAGCCTGCAGCCTCTTGCAGCACATCCAGGGCTTCTAAGGAAGAGACTGTGAACTGTCCTTACACTCTGCAGACTGCTGTGTTGATGTCCCTGTGCTACAGAGCAGGGCTGTGTGTTCTCATTTAACCATTCTCATTGTTTCTTATTCTATTCTCTTTAATCAGTTGATGTTTAATAAATTGTATTTGCTTTGAACCTTATGAAGTGATCACTGGGCCAAGAAGGCCTGCAGTGTAAAGAGAGCACCTCGGAGTGGGGACACCCTAACTCCTGCCCCTAGTGACTACAAGGTCAGGGATTAAGGAAACCTGGGCCCAGCCTTGTTGGGGTTTCAAGGGCTCTGCTACTCAGGAGAGTGGAGGGGGAGCCCTCAGGATCAGGGAGCCGTGGGGTAAAGGAAGTGGGAGCAGGGACTCAGATCCTTTCGCTGGTTCATTTCACCGGGGTGTATAGAAGCCAGGAAAGTTCCCCACAAGAGCGGGACCATTCCCCCGCTTACATAAATGTCTATCAGGGATGGTCTACACAGTATTTGGTCCTGCCATGAGGGCAGGGGACTAGACTCAATGACCCCTCGAGGTCCCTTCCAGTCCTAGTATTCTATGATTCTATTATTTTAAAAAAGTTAAAATAATAGGAACAAGTTCTGCTCTCTGATTTCACTTAAGTTGCTCCAGATTTATGCTGGCCTAGTTGAGAGAAGAATTTGTCCCACAAATTCTAGAAATACTTGGCTATACCCCAAACACAATACTTATGTAAAACTGCATAATCACCTGACACTTTGTAGCTGATTTTCCAAGAATGCTAATCCACTTTTCCTGAAACTATCCCTTTACTGAGCAAATAACTGCAGGCTATTTTTTATGTGTCTGTTTCAGAGCTAGCCAAATATGCTGTCATGGAGTAGACAAGAGAATATTAGTTATACCCTCAAACATGAGAGATAAGGACAGAACTCATACAGCAAAACAGGCTGACTTGTCAAATAAGAGACACATAACATCACCATTTCTCACTGGGGAGTGCAGTCATACTGAAATAAAGGTGTGCCTACCCGTTAAAAAAAAGCCTTTCTATAGGAACAGTGAAGCTTCGTCTCTTTTTTTTTTTCCCTACCAAACTGAGGATTCGTCATTCTAGCAAGGAATGTTTGTGGATGGTGCAAAACAATTATTAGGCAGACCCGAGGAAGAGCAGAGCACAGCTTGATACCAGGTTAGAGCTAGAAATAACTTAAACTTGATATCCCCTGTAGCTGTATATTTTCCAGTTCTTTTGCTGTAGACTATTGATATTAAGTTTTGTAAGATGTCTAAATATATTAGACTATTCGTTGTTTTTATTTTTAAAGGTTTTTTAAATATATTAAGTAGCAGTTCCAAGTTGTAGTGTATATTAGTGAATCAGATCCTCATCCCATTGGAGTCAGTGCCATAGACTTCAAGGGGACCAGAATTTGACCCAGCATTATGGTAAGTATTTATGACTTAGAGCTGCAATATGAGGGTTGTTTTTTTCTCTTAACAGTTTTTGTGCTTGTGATCCTTAAGGGTCTTATTCACATAGTACTGTCCCTATAACAACAACACAATTAAAAGGCACTGCTGGGCACAGGAGGAGGCAAAGGACACAAGGAGCCTTCCTCTGTGCCATTGTCTATTTGCTTGGGACAGTGGCAGTCCCAGTGCTTTCATCTTGAATAGACTGATCCAAGCCTCTCCACAGGACCATTGCCAGCTCCTCTCCCCATGCTAGCCAGCTGTGCTGGATCTACACCAAGGTTATCAGGGAAGACTCCCACTGTTGCTCTGTCATCCATGCAATTCCACTAGTGTTAGCAACAACAAGTGCCCTAGTCTTCCAGAGTAGATTTAGACAAGAAGGTGGTAAAAACACAGTGACCATATATAATATAGCACTCACTGCTGCTTGCACTTGTGGCATTGCTATGCTTGGAGCCAGAACTGTCATTAGGTATATGCAGAATACACATCTGTATAGGGCACAACTAAATTTAGGGCACTGCTGTTCTCCAAATTTAGTAGTGCCCTATGCTGCATCTACCTAGCGCTGGCCACGGGCAGTAATGGATCCAACAGCCCCAATCCCCACACCTTGCCTCCTGGCCCTGGTAGCCCCAATCCCCCTGACCAATTACCCCCAAGTTCTGCCTTCTGGTCCAGTCCACCTCCTAACCTGCATCTCTGGCATGTTGCATCGATGGCCCTTATACCGACTCCGCTGCCGGCCTCCCTGCTCAGTTTCTTGCCCTCCACAGCTCCTGCCCCCACAGGTCTTAGCACAGCCCCACTCCTGCAAAGCTGCCACCCCTCCGCCCAGCAGAGGATGGGAGATGCTGGTGCTTGGGCTATGTGGGGCACCAGAATTCATAAGGACAGCCCTGCTTGGGGCTTTCCCTAAACACTGTAGTGTAAACCAGGTAGGAGGATGGCTTTACAGAGGAAATTGTCAGCACTTATCCTACCTTTGTTTCAGCAGCAGTGCAGTTAATGGAATCAGAGATGTAGGCAGGACAGGACAAGACACAGGCATTTCTATCATCATCTTATCTAACTGTTCTGCAGTTGAGGCTGAACCAGCAGTAGTACTGCAGGGATGGGAGATTTAGGGTAAGTGTCACTGAAGGCCACTTCAGATAACACCTAAGTATTGCCAAGTACTGAGTTATCACAAGCACTTTCATTTGCCTACAAGTATGCATCAAACATGCCCAGTGCTTGCAAATGACTCAGTCCCCTACTGAAAAAAAGACATTGGAGGCATTGTACTTGCTTCCCTTTTTTATTGTTGTTCATTATTTAACTGTATGAATTGACCTGCAACACTTTTGAATGTTAAATCTTCTGGGGTATTGCTTTTGATTATAATTGCACTTACTTCTTAAAACTCATGTTCAGTCAAAATGGACACACAGTTATAGAATAATTCCATGCCACCTCCACTTACTCGAATAATCATACAAATCCTAACTTTATGGCCGAAAACTAAATCAAAGTCTAATCAGTAAAACATGCAGTCATTAAAGCTGCATGGCTGATCTGGTAATTTGACCTAATTATTTGAAAGGCTGACAGCATATTAATTTTTGATCCATCCTGGATCAGGAAGTACAGATTCTTAGACTGCATATTCTCCTCTTCTGTGAGGATAGATCCTGAAGGGAAGCAATTAGCAAATTGCTTAAAAGCTTAGGCTACCACCTGATAAAGGCCAGTATTAGGCCATCAACTGTCTTCATCCATGTGTGCAGTAGATTAGAAAATCCTTCTGATAGAAGCTTCCCAACAGAGAATGCATTTTCAGCAAAATCAGAATTTTCCATAGGGAAAATCTTGGCTTTTGTCACAAAAATTCAGTCAGGAAACTAAGTGAAATATTTTGTTTTGGGCATGTACAACCCAAATCAGAGTATTTTTGTTGAATTAACCCAATGCATTTTGTTTCTAAGAAGTTTAATAAAATATTAAACTGTATTTCCCTATCCTTACATTGGCTTATGGGAGCTATGTGTTCAAGCCTCCATTCCCTTCTAAGGCCAACAACCCCCATAATACACAACAGATGTCCCTGTGACCAAGCTGTGTGGTGGCTTATGGGAATTACATGATTCTAGGTCAGTGGTATGCTACCTGCAACCTGTGGGCTGATATGGCTCATCAAGGTAATCTGATTGAGGGCCATGGGACATTTTGCTGATTGTGACTGCCTGCAGGCACTGCCCCTCACAGTTCCCAATAGTCATAGTTCTCTGTTCCCAGCCAATGGGAGCTGTGGGAATCATCACCTGCAGACAAAGAGGCCACAGAGATATGTGGTAATATTACTATGTAGGTAATATTAGTATTAAAATTCCACTTAGAATGGAGAACTAACACATGCATTACATATAATTTATTGGGCTGTATGTAGCCATCTTAACTGAATGATAAATCATAAACCATGAAAGAGGATTATGCAATCCATAATCCAATTTGAGCATTTTCCATGCATCTTCACCAGATCTTTCTAGGAGCTTGAATTATTAAGTTAAACATTTAACAGCTTTTATAGTTAATTCTTTTTGTTTCCCTTTTTATATTGTACTTGGTATTAAAAGCCTAATTAGTTTAAGAAAACCAAATGTAATTATCAGTTGATTAATTTGGGAACAAGGTAGCTGATGCTTTTTAAGAAGATGTTTTTTTTGCTCTGACATGAAGCCGACGAATGTTGTGTGTTATATAACCTGATTGCTGGTCATGTGAGAAGAGATGGTGACTTCTGTTCATAAGAAATGTCAGAGAAGATTGTTTAAAGATAATACGATGTATTTTAAAACCAAACCTCAATAGTTTAAGCATAAACGTGTTGTATGGCTCATTCCAAGTCAAAGTCACATGTACACCTATATAGTTATACTTTAGTTACTGTGAATTAATGTATATAACCCGCACTCGAATATAACCTGCACTTGTGTATAACCTGCACTCGTGTATAACCCGCGGCTTTTCCTGATTGTGTAGAAAAAGTCTTAGTTAGCCTGCGGACAAGTATAACCTGTGGGTTCTATATGCTAATTCATGGTGATTGCACATACCAGCTGCCAGCGGGGGGAATGGAGAGCATAGCGCAGGCACGCTGGCCGGCCTGCAGGAGGGGAGCCGCACTTGCCCCGAGACCCCATGCAGCCACTTGTGAGTAAAAATAGACGTGTATACCCCACGGGGTGGGGAGGGGGGCAGGGTTTGTAAAAACTTGTATAACCCATGAGTTATATACGCTAATTTATGGTACTTCAACAGTATATTTAACAAAGATTGAACTGAATAAATAATGTTCAAATATTTGTGAGAGGCAAGCAATTTGAGTACTCTTTTTTTCCACACACTGTTTTGAAATTGTGTAGAAAAGAGGATTTGGAGCTGATATAAAGTGTGCTAGCATGGACCCAAGAAAAATACTTACAAAAAAAAGTAACATGTCAAATTAGATTTTCAAATATTCAGTAACTATAGACAAGGAAAAATGCATACTCCCAAGGACCGGATAAAAGTTACGGGATCCTCTTTGAAATATGTATAAATGAATAAGAAAAACTTACAGCTGGATCCTGCCAATCCTTAATCAGCCACCCAAGTAATCTTTACCTGTGCAGATGAATTGACTTAGTGGGTTAATAAAGGCTAATTCAGTGAAGTGAAGTTTTCTGGACTGGACTCTAACACTTTAGAAACAGAAAGAAGAGTACAAGAGTTTTCTCCCCATTTGTTCCCTTATGAAACAAAGTTTGGATATTCGATTGTTTTTCCTGTGTTTCAGTACAAAAATCAAACTGTCTAAAATGAACCTTGTAATACTGAAAAAAAAGCTAATGTTACACCAGAGGTGGGGAAGACAGGAAGAGGAGGAAGGGCAAGTCACATCCAAGACAGTCATAGAATCATAGAATCCTAGGGCTAGAAGAGACCTCAGGAAGTCATTGACGCCAGTCCAGTCCTGTAACAGGTAGCTCACCCCTCAAAGGCTGGCAGATCTGGAGCTATTCCACCCTGTTAGATATTTTCCATATACAGGGCAGCAGCAAGCTATAGGGAAGGGGATGGAACCAGTGCATTTTTTGTTAAAAAAAAAAAAAAAAAAAAAAAAAGTGCCGGTACTCCAGGGGAAAAGTTGTTGAGCTCTGACTGAAGGTGCCGATATTGCATCTGGAGGTGCTGGTACTGCATACCGGGCAGTACCGTAAAAAAAAAAAAAAAAACACTGGATGAAACTGAAAGAAATAAAATTTTCTCAAATGAAAACCCTGATAGCTGCAAAAATTGGGCCCAAAGCCCAGTAAATTCCTAGTGGAGACCCTGATTAAGTTTGGGCCTGGAAGCCAAAGTCAGAAGGCTGCATTCCAGCTAGGAAAAGTTGTGAGGACTGGCTAAAAGAATAGTCTAGGACACAACATGAGTTCTGGAGGCAAGAGAAAACACCAGAGCTACGTAAGAACTTTCTGTGGTATGGATTTTATATTGGGATCCTGGGCATTAAAACCAGTTTCTGTCATTAAACCAGTCCTGGGAACAGATGGTGTTAACTGAAAAGCCTTTGTGTAGCTATCAAATGGCACTGAAGTAGGAGAGAAACAGAGGCAGAGTGTGACAGAGTGTCCTGAGGATTCAAGGAATTGCTCTGTAAATGGGCATTTGGGCTTTGCCAAGCTTTTTATAGTGTTGTTGCTCTTGTGGTGGAATAAATCGTGCATTCTTTACATTTTGCATTGCAAAAGTAAGACAAAAAGTTTATCCACCTTATCTGGCAATTGTTGTTTTAAACTGGCTCAATACATATGAAGTTACATAAGCAATAACATGCAATGGAAAGTAATTGTGTTCCAGTAAAAGAATGTATTTTCCCATAAACAATGTTATTTTGAAAACTACATTATATAGCAGTGTCACTGTAGCAAGTGTTGTAGCAATGCTGCAATTAAAACTTCCATCTTTGATGCAATTAAAACATTCACCTGTTTATCTAGTCCATAAAACAACTGTTCCATGTTTCGGTCTAGATCTTTCCCTACTCAGAAAGAGCAAGTCTATTAGACTGAAGACTCTGAGGTTCACTTTGCAAGAGCTATTTATAGATGAACTTGCTGTGATCAGGATTTGACTCTCTCTGCTATTCAGGACAAGACCCAAGTTTGCACAGTGGTAAATACAATAGGACTCAATCCTCACATAAATTCTAGGTACTACCACACCATAAATATTCATATTATTAATTAATCAGATGTAGTGATTCTCTTTTGCAATAATATCAGTATATTAAGTAACCTGGGGTTCAGTTTCCTTGTGAAGGACATTGATTGCATGGAGTTAATAAATCTGCAGGTTTTGGATTACAGTTATAAAACTCAACCTTAGTGATGATGTTTGTACTACAGTAAAATTGCACTGTGCTATGACAGGGCCTAGAGCAACCTCTGCTCTATAAATCCATCCCATGAACACAAAATGATAAAGAGCAGACAGAAGAGATGACTTATTTAATGCCTGTAGAGAAGCTGCCAGCCCATTTTTTCCTCCTCCACCCTCTAAATCTCTAACTGTAGACCTCCAGAGCATCACAAAACAAGATATGGTGACAATATCATGATTCAAATATCTACATTAGATTTTACTTTAGCATGGCAAATACAAACCCACCAACTTGGAGCAACAAATTCTGTTTTAGGGCTAAGAGAGCCATTCTGCCCCATGCTACCCAAAATGTGACTGAAATCCTTGAGAGTGTCCCAGTCTTCTTAATGGAAATTACAGTATCTTACTATATATTTTAGAAATGTGCATTTGTCTGTCTGATGTACATCCCTCTGTGAGTCATCTGTTCAAGAATTCCTACTAAACTATCAGACCTAGGAACATCAAATTAGGTATGCAACTTCTTCTCATAATTTAAAGCAAGGTCAGGGTTTGGTTGTGTTGGATAAAGGGATGTGTGTGGAATTCAATTGTTTCTCATACAATGGAAAGAGAGGTGTTTGGCAAGAGGGAGTTATACTGCAGAATGAACACAGGGGGCACCAAGTGGCCAGAGATGGGGTCCAGGACAGCCATAACCCCATTGGGCCAATAGGAGGCAGAGGCAGAGGCACAGAAAGGCTCAGCTATCTACTATATATTTTAGAGAGTTTGTCTGCATGTCTGATGCACCCTTCTCCCAGCTATGCCTGCTGGAGCTGCAACAGCCATAGTCATGCACTTCTCACCTGGCCCCACGCTGCTGCAGAGAAAGAGGGCTGGGGCTGTCCTCTTCCCCTGGGGCAGCCTCCATACTGAACCCCTCATACCCAGCTCCACCCCAGAGCAATGATTGAAATGAAGGAAAACAACTGTTCTTGCGCAAGAGGCCAGTGTAGACAGGCAACATGAATTTCTTGTGCAAGAAAGCCCTATGGTGAAAATGGCTTTTTAAAAACGCACATGCCAGTGTAGACGCTCTCTTCTGGAAGAGTTTTTGCATAAGATCATGCCAGTGTAGACATAGCCATCGAGAAAAGTGACAGAATCACCAGGCAGATGAAAGAGGCTGGCTGGGGGTGCGCCCCATACCCCTGTTCAGGAATGCTCCAATACCCTACCTCTCCTCCCCCTTCCCCCAGCACCTTTTTCCATAGGCACAGGAACACTGCTGGCTGTTCCCCTTTGTCACGTAGGGAGGGGACAGTGCACAGTTTGCTTCATTCTTCACTCTGGCTGGGAAGCACAGAGGGCAGACAAACCTGGACCTGCCCCAGCCAGGGTACATGCTGTACTCACCCCTGGCTGTGCCTGCTGGAGCTGCAGTGGCCATAAAGAGGCATTTTTCCCCTGGCCAGAAGCCGCTGTGGGGAGAAAGGACTGGGGTAGTTAGCTCTCCCCGAGGCAACCTGCATACGGAACCCCTCATTCCCAGCCCCACCCCAGAGTAATGATTTAAATGAACAAAAATTAATTGAGTTAAGGACTACACCAGGTAAATCTTCTAATATGCTCTGCTTCACCTGAATGAGTTATTAAAAACTATTGTCCCAAATGGAAGCAAAAATTCAAGGTATGACATAAAACAACAAAAGCAAAACAGCATGATGTTAAGACTGAGTCTGTGTCTACACTGCAGAGAAAAGTTGGAAAAAGATATGGAAATTGCAAACTGCAATTTGCATATCTTTTTCTGCTCCCCCCTCCCAAAAAGAGATTTTTCTGAAATTTGGCCCATCTACACAGGCCCAAATTTTGGAAAAAAACTCCTCTTTCAGAACATCCCTTATTCCTCTCACAAGGAGTGAGAGGAATACAGGGATGCCAAAAGAACACATCCGCTTTTTCAGAAACTGTTCCGAAAAAGCAGATGTGTTCCTTGGACTTGGCAGAACTTTTCTGGGATACCTCTTTTATCCCGGAAAAGCTCTGCAGTCTAGACAAAGCCTGACAGTTACTTCTGAATTCATTCCTTGAGCTTAGCTCTCATCAGAATGTTATAGTAACATACCTGTACATAGTGCAGTACTTCCTTGCTTTCATCTCTTTGCATAATGATCTTCACCTTAATTCTCTATAGATTTGTATGAGTTATATTTAGGATGTAAATATATTTATATAAGGAAATTAGAATAAAAACCAGTCACTCCATGTCTGTACTAATTGATTATAAATGCCTTTGATTGCATTATGCAACACACTGCCTCACAGAAAAACAATTTACTTTTACATAAGTCACTGAAAACTTTCAGTAAAACAAGTTTCTATTTAATATTTCTATATTCTGTGTCCCATAAACCTAGTATTTTGTTACCATCGGCTGTCATTTAATACAGAGTGAATACCTTATAGAACAGTGGTCCCCAACCTTTATGGGCTCCCGGGCGCCTGGGGGCGGGGCCACTCACACGCCGGGCGCCTGGGGGCACGCCAGGGCCGGGGCCGCCCTAGCCCCTTGTGCTGTGGGCCCGGGGCTGGCGCCGCCGCCTGAGCTGCGCGCCTGTGGCCGGCACCGGCGCTGCGCGCCCGCATGTGCTCCGGGGCTCGGGCCGCCCGAGCGCCACGCACCAGGCGCCAGTGAGTGTCGCGCGCCTGGGGCCGGCGCCTCCCGTGCGCCGCGCGCCGGGGCCAGCCCGGGTTGTCGGCGGGCGCATACAAATGCCCCGGTGGGCGCCATGGCACCCGCAGGCACCGCGTTGGGGACCACTGTTATAGAAGTTGTGAATATTATGCAGATAGAGTAATTGAGTAGAGTAAGAATGCTTGAAATTTCTACTGATATGTACAGCATGTTTAAACTGTACTCTGTTTAAACTGTAAATACTCTTGCTAGTATTTGCTATTTAGGATTTATTAATTATTCTTGCTATCATAGCACCTATCAGTGACCGTCATAGAGCAAGAACTCATTGCTAGCTGCTGCACAAGTACAGAACAAACATAGTCTCTATTCCAAAGAGTTCACAATCCAAGGCTATGTCTACACTGGCGTGATCTTGCACCAGAGCTATGCAAATGAGGCTAAGCGTGGAATATTGCTGAGCCTCATTTGCATATCTAATGAGCCGCCATTTTGTGGAAGAGGCTCTTGCGCAAGAAGGAGCTGTCTACACTGCCCCTTCTTGCACAAGAAAAACGCTCTTGCGCAATGCTGTTACGCTGATTATTTTCAGGAATAACGGCATTGCACAAGAGCCTCTTCCGCAAAAATGGCGGCTCATTAGATATGCAAATAAGGCTCAGCGATATTCCACGCTTAGCCTCATTTGCATAGCTCTGGCACAAGATCGCGCCACTGTAGACATAGCTCAAGTGTAAGACATGAGACAACAATTGGAGACAGACTGACAAGGAAATACAAGAAAATAATATTGGTCAACATCATAGCCTGTGATTTCAGCATGTTAGCAGCCTAACTTGTCAAGTATTTTTGTAGTCATCACAACAAAGGAGAGTTTTGAAAGAAGATAATGAGTTTGCTTTGCTAATGTTTATGAGGAGCTTCTCCCAGGCCTGAAAGATGACGTGGGGGATACTATGAAGACTGTTAGAAATTGTACCTAGTGGGCTATGGAAGCTGGCATGATGGCCGATCTGAAGGTGGGAATTGACCTTTTGATACTAATGAGAGATGAAAGAAAAGACTGAGGAGGATCCAGAATACTTTAAGTACATAGGAAAAACATTCACAATTTAAACAAATTATCTTCAAATACCATTCATTATTCACACTTGTATCTGATCTTTTAAAAAGTGACATTGATAACTATTCATTTATATTGGAATATAAAAATAAAAAAGGAGGGTGTCCCTGCTACCTCTGGGTATGTCTACACTACAAAGTTAATTCGAACTAACGGATGTTAGTTCGAATTAACTTTGATAGGTGCTACACTAGCGCTCCGCTAGTTCGAACTCAATTCGAACTAGCAGAGCGCTTAGTTCGAACTAGGTAAACCTCATTCTACGAGGACTAAGCCTAGTTCGAACTTACTAGTTCGAATTAAGGGGTGTGTAGCCCCTTAATTCGAACTAATGGGAGGCTAGCCCTCCCCAGCTTTCCCTGGTGGCCACTCTGGTCAACACCAGGGAAACTCTATTGCCCCCCTCCTGGCCCCGGGCCCCTTAAAGGGGCACAGGCTGGCTACGATGCCCGTGCCAGGTGCAAGCCTGCCAGCACCCAGCTAGCAGACCCTGCACCTGGCACGGCTCGAGCCAGCCACCCGATGCCCCCCAGCCCTCCGCCTCTTCCCGGGACCAGGCTGGTGGCTCCCGGGAGCTTGCCCGGGACCACAAGAGGTGGGCACCCGCCTGGTCTAGTGCGGACATCGTGGACCTCGTCCACGACCTCCACACTAGGCTCAGGAAAGTGGCCGTCTAGGGCAGGAGAGCTGCCAGCCTGGCCACCCAGGAGCAGGTGTGCATGAAAATCAAGGTGGTCCACTGAGACCCCCGACACTGAGCCCTGAGCTTACAATGGCCGTCCTGGGTCAGACCAAAGGTCCATCTAGCCCAGTAGCCTGTCTGCCAACAGCGGCCAACCCTAGGGACCCTGGAGGGGATGGACCGAAGACAGTGACCAAGCCATTTGTCTCGTGCCATCCCACTCCAGTCTTCCACAAACTTTGGGCAGGGACACCATTCCTACCCCCTGGCTAATACCACTCCATGGACCCAACCTCCATCACTTTATCTCACTTCTCTTTAAACTCTGTTCTAGTTCTAGCCTTCACAGCCTCCTGCAGCAAGGAGTTCCACAGGTTGACTCTTTCCTTTGTGAAGAACAACTTTCTGTTACTAGTTTGAAGCCTGCTACCCATTCCTTTCCTTTGGTGTCCTCTAGTCCTTCTATTATGGGAACTAATGAAGAACTTTTCTTGATGCATCCTCTCCACCCCACTCATGCTTTTATAGACCTCTATCCTATCCCCCCTCAGTCTCCTCTTTTCTAAACTTAAAAGTCTCAGTCTCTTTAGCCTCTCTTCATATGGGACCTCTTCCAAACCTCTGATCATTTTAGTTGCCCTCCCCTCTCCCACCCTCTCTCTTCCCCTCTCCCACCTCCTTTTCCCAGTCTCCCCGAGTTTTGTTCAATAAAGAGAGATTCTATTTCTGACCACACGTTTTCTTTATTTTGTACATCAAGAAGGGGGGCTAGGGAAGGGTAAGTGGAAGGAGGTGAGGGAGGAATGGGGTACGCGCCCCCGATGGGGAGGACTGGGCTGGCTCTGCGGGCTTCTGGGGGTGGAAGCTCTCCTGCAGCCCCCCAATTGCCCCCTCTCCCCAGATGGCAGCCTGTGGCAAGTGCAGCCGGTCTGATGGACGAGTGCTGTGATGTGCCCAATGTGGGCACTCAGGGCACTCCAAGCCAGGACTGCTTTGTAAGCGGGGCACCCCTGAGAACTGTCTGTCCGGGGTGGGGGTTGGGTCCCTTTAATCACAGCCCTCGGCTAGCCTGAGACAGCAGCTCCACGCTCTCAGTCCTCATCTGATGTCCTGCCGGCACTGCTTCTGGCCATCCTTAAGCCCGATTCAGGGTCCACTTAATGTGGACATGCTAGTTCGAATTAGCAAAACGCTAATTCAAACTAGTTTTTAGTTCTAGATGCGTTAGTTCGAATTAGCTTACTTCGAATTAGCTTAGTTCAAATTAACTAATTCGAACTAAGTTAGTTCGAATTAGCGCTATAGTGTAGACATACCTTAACAGTATGTCTACACAGCAAAGTTATTTTGAAATAACTTTCCTAGCGACTACAAAGCCAAACCACTATTTTGAAATTAATTCGAAATAGCGGAGCGCTTATTTCGAATTTGGTAAACCTCATTCCACGAGGAATAACACCAAATTCGAAATAGCTAAATTGAAATAAGCACTGTGTAGATGCTTATTTCGAAGTAGGGGACCTCCAGCCCTTCCAAGGTGCCCTGGTGGCCACTCTTAGCACAACCAGGAAAACTCTTCTGCTCCCCCCCCAACCCCGAGCCCTTAAAGGGGTAGACTCTGGCCACAGTGCCTGTGCCCGCTACAATCCTGGCAGCACAGAGCCAGCAGTCCGTGTACCTGGCCCAGCATGAGCCAGCAACCCAGTGGCACCAAGCCCTCCACTGCTCCCCAGGAGCAGGCTGGCAGCAAAAGGCAGGCACCTTCCTGGTCTCGTGCGGAGATTGTGGACCTCATTGAGGTTTGGGGGAGGCCTCCAATGTCCACGATCTCTGCACTAGACGCAGGAATGTGGCAGTCTACAGGAGGATGGCTGACAACCTGGCCACCAAAGGCCACATGCGCACCCAGGAGCAGGTGTGCATGAAAATAAAAGAGCTGCAGCAGGCCTATGCCAGGGCCTCAGGGGGCAGCTCCCAACTAGGGGCTCATCCGGACCCCTGCCCCTATTATGATGCCCTGGACCACATCCTGGGGGTCAGACCCTGGGGCAGAGAGCCCTGCCCATGACACGGAGGAGGAGGAGGAGGAGGAGGAGACCAGCCGGGAGCCACAGGAGCCTGGAGGAAGCATACCCTGCACCCAGGACCCCCAAGCCATCCCAGCAAGCCTGTCGCCGGTGTCATCCGAGGCCGGGGAGGCCTCGAAATATGAGTGACATCACTGTCCCCTTATGCAGGGGGAGGGAGGAGAGGGAGACCAGGGACCATGCATGTGGGCCTTGCTGAGTACACAGCAACCTGTGCATGTGCCCTGCCACGCTGGGCATGTGGCCCTGGCTGGCTGCCACACAAAGACCCTGGCCTGTTACCCACACGCATGTATGTATGAAGGCATGCTCCTGACCCCGGGGAGGAACACTGCACGATGCTCTCCCTCCATGAGCCCCCTCTATGCAGAGGCAGGGCACATCTCCTTTCCCCCCAACCCCCACACTAGATACAGCACAGGGGCATAGGTGCAGACCTGGGCCAGCTCACACTCCTGGGGATAGCTGGACATGCCGAACTTCGCCTGTGTGCAAGCACATCGGCTCTGATGGTGCGGAGACCTGCCCTCCTCACCGTGCAGAGGCAGGCTGGGCTTCACCCACTGCGTCCCCAGTGAAAACTGACCACTTCTCTTGTTTCTCCACAGCCACAGCAGCTGCGAGTGCAGGGCGCACCACCCTGCCCAGGACAGCCTCCTGCACCTGGGCCAGCAGGCTGACCCGTATCCAGGAGGAGTACCCGCGGCAGCACTGGGGATCCTGCGAGGCCAGCACCGCACCCTCGACCACTGGGTGCATGAAGACCTGCAGCTGTGGTGGGAGAGCTGGCAGGAGCTGCTTGCCCAGGGCAGTGCCATCTCTGACCACCTGCAGACCCTGGTGCAGAGATTGTTGCCTCCTGCCACTCCAGCCCCAGCTGCCGCCCCAGCTCCATTCCTCCTCCCACTCCTGCTTCCCCTCCCGCTTCTTCCTCCACCCGCCCCACCCTCCATAGCCGCTCTCCCCCGGGGATGCCAAGGCCCCCGCACCCGCAGTGCTGGAGACAGGTGGACCAGCAAGACCCTCAACCCTGAATTTCTCCTCCCCCTTCCTCCCTTCCAGCTCCCTCCTCCCAGGCTTACCCCTCCCCTCTCTCACCCTCTCGCCTCCCCTCTCCCGCCTTCATTCCCTCCCCACCCCACCCCAGTTTTCTTCAATAAACATAGTTTGTTTTCGTCAACACATGTGTCTCTATTTAATGGGAAGGGGGGTTAGGGAGGGGTCAGTGAAAGGACGTGAGGGTGAAATGAGGCACAAGGTCTCAGTGAGGCACACCCGGGAAACTTTAGTCCTCCTCAGGTGGAAGCTTTCCTGCAGGGCCTCCCGGATACCAACAGCCCGCCGATGGGCCCCCGGCTAGCAGCCATGTGGGGCTGCGCATACAGGCCAGCCAAGTGGTCGGCCTCTGCCATTCAGCCCGGCAGGAAAGCCTCCCCCTTCCTCTCGCACAAATTATGCAGCACACAACATGCTGCCACCATATGTGGAATATTCCACTCGGATGGGTCCAGGCGGGTGAGGAGGCATCTAAAAATGGGCTTTCAACCAGCTGAACACCCCCTTCACCATGATGTGGGCCCTGCCGAGCTTGGCATTAAAGGCCTGTTGGGAGGGGTTGAGGTGTCCCATGTAGGGCTTCATCAGCTAGAGTTGTAGGGGATAGGCCACATCCCCCACCAGGCACACAGGCACGTCCACATTCCTGAACATGATGTGGTGGTCGGGGAAGAAAGTCCCGATGTGCAGCCTTTGGCACACGAAGGAGTTGCGGTAAACCTGTGTGTCGTGTGCTTTGCTGGACCAGCCCACATTGATGTCCACAAACTGGCCCCTGTGGTCAGAGACAGCCTGCAGCATGACCGAGAAGTACCCCTTCCAGTTGATGTAGAGGGAGGCCTGGTGGTCTGGGGCACGGATGGGGATGTGTGTCCCGTCAATTTCCCCCCCCCACACACACAGTTGGGGAAACCCAGGGCGCCAAACCACTCGATTACTGCATCTACATCAGTGAGGTGGATGATTCTGTGGAGCAGCACTCTGTTGATGGCCTTGACCACCTGCAGAGGAACACACAAAACCACCGAGAGTCACTAGGGTGCCAGGGTGGCTGAGAGTGCTCCTTCCCTGCCACTGCCCTGCACCCCCACTCCCAGGAGCAACCTCCCCTGCAATCCTGGCCACCATGGGCAGCCCATAGTGTGGGTAGGACAGACCAGACCCTTCCGTTGAGGGGACTTGCACCACTTCTCCCCCTTTTCCTTGGGGCAGTCCATCCCCTCCTCACACCCCCAATCCTGGCACAGTGGCTGGAGATTGCCATACCTGCATGAGCACTGCTCTGACAGTGGATCTCCCCACACCAAACTGGTTTGCTACAGATTGGTAGCTTCCAGAGAGCGATGGTCACCCACTTGTGGATGGGAATGGCAGGTCTCATGTGCATGTCCCGTCACTGCAGAGCAGGGGCGAGCCACTCACAGAACTTGAGGAAGGTTCCCTCTTCATCCTGAAGTTCTGGGTCCACTGTTGGTCTCCTCAGTGCTCCAGGATGATGTGGTCCCGCCAGTCGCTGCTGGTGTCCAGACGCCAGATGCAGCAGGGCATGCAAACATCCGGGAGCTGCAGCTGCTCTCCTTGTCCCTCAGGAGGGTCCAGAGGATGGCGTGAGGGTTGGGCAGCCTGCAGAAAGCGCAGCCAGGCTTGCAGCAACACATCCAAAATGAGCACCAGAGTGCCCAAGTCAGAGCAACCAAAGCAGACAGAGATAAAAATGCTTTGCTGTCCCTCAGCGAGGTAGGCAAGCAAGCAGGGAAAGCTGAGAACTGGCTGTCCAGGGGGGTTCCTTTAAGCACAAGCCTCAGATAGCCTCAGGCAGCAGCCACACAAAGACCTGATGCCCTGCTGGAACTGGTTTCAGCTGACCTTAAATGTGATTCAGCATCCAATCAGTTTTGGATACACTATTTCAAAATATCAAAACGCTATTTTGAAATGCATTTTGTATGTAGATGCGTTATTTCGAAATAACTTATTTAAAATTAACTATTTTGAAATAAGATATTTTGAAATAAAGCTGTAGTGTAGACATACACTAATGCACTGCTTTGTGGAGAACTACCAATATGCACAATAAGAGCACGTCTATACTTACCGCAATAGTGACGCTCCAGAGGTCAAGCTTCTAGTGTTCGATTTAGTGGGTCTGGTATAGACCCATAAATCTAATGCTGAGGGCAGACCTCACCAGCATCTGGTACTCTTCCTTTTGCGAGGAGTAAGGGAAGCCACCTGGAATGTTTGCTTCCATTGGCCTCCCACTGTGTGGATGCTGCCAAGACATTTTGCATAGCTGAAGTTGCGTACCTTAAGCCGACCTCCTGGACTAGTATTGCAGGCCTATGATTGCAGCTGGGCTAGATCTCTTGAGCAGACATTATGGAGCAACCTGGGAGAAGAGAAATTCAGGCTTGCCTTTTCCTGCACATTCCAACTAGTTGAATGGTGTGCTGGCTCAAACAGGCCGATAGTAGATTCCTGAGAGAAGGCATGAAAAGTGTGATAATGGCAAATTGGGCTAGGACATGCTGCATATTCTGTGATAATGAGAAGTATAAATTAAAATCATCGGAATTTTAGGGTGCCTTCAAACAGAAACTCCCAATTCATCTGAATTTCCCAGAAGTGAGAGAGGAATTTCTCACTTTAATGTTCTCTCTGAATGGCAATGATCTTATTGTTGTTCTCAAATGGAGAGAAAAGGTGGCTGAAGTAATATCCTGTATTGGACCCACTTCTGTTGGTGAGAAAGATAAGCTTTCAAGTTTACAAAGAGATCTTCAGATGGTGTAAACTAAGTTCAGATTGTGGTTCCTACTAAAAGACTCTTAATTTAAAGGAAGATAGGTGTGGGGTTGAGAAGAAAAACGTTGAGTGTGGTGGAACACATAAATCTAGCCTGAGCGATGTCCAGACCAATGGATGGTCATGTATAAGTTATTTTAGTTAATGTGTTTCAATTGTGCTCCTCTGCTGAATCTTTGTGATTGAACTCATGTTAATTAAGACATTTGACTTTACAGGTGAAAGGATACAAAGAATTAATTAAAAAGAAAGCCTTCTCTAAATCTTCCCTAAAATAGTTCATAACATATGACATATGCAGAATAATGATGAGATATAAAGCTTAACAGCATTCATTCAGAATGCTGTGTAATTCATGGTGCCAGGTGTGAGTAATGTGACTGTCTAAATCAGTGCTAATAAAATCCCTGTACATGTGTATATACATGTGCACCTGAACAGTTGGTAGACTTCCCTTTTATTGCTCCTGTCTTACAGGAGTGGTATCTAGCCTAGGAAACAGGTATGTCCCAGTCCTTTGCCTGTTACCTAATCACATCCTGAAAGTGACAAAGACCAGAAATTAATTCACTGTTTAAATATATTGCAGGAGAAGAAAGATAAGAACAATGCAAACTGGAAAGCCAAGTGACTCTTATCCAATCGTGTCCAAAGCATAAACTCCTATTTAGGTCAACACGTTGTTGATTGAATTTGGAGACTATGGACTTTATTATGCCATCTGCTGTATTGCGTACAAATGACAGAACAGTCAAGTTGCTCTTTGCAATAAGTGGGGGAGGGGAGACTATGCAACTTTTATTGTATAGATTGGCCTGGGCTGTGCCTCAAGCCCAGTCTAAAAAGCAGCTTATGCCGCATAATGCAAGTAATTTAAACAATGAAGAGGAGGTGGCAAAAGAGAGGAAGCATGACTAGACACTAAGCCCTAATTCCTTGTTAATCAGCACATCAGAAGGAACAAGCTAAAGCTGCTCCAACATGCCCAAATATGTCTCTTCCTCTGCTCTGGGCAGTTGGAAAATGGAGAAAACAACATTGGGTTGAATCATATTTCTGTCTAACAGTTTCTGATGTGATTGTTGCCATAGTAGATAGGTGCTATATATAAACTGGAATAGAAATCTTGTGACTAAGAGGGCCCAATTAAAGCACATTTATTCAGTTCACAAAACTTCTCTCTTACCTAGACTAAGTTTTGAAGAAGCTACTTTTCACTCCACTACCCTTCACACAATACCACATTTGGGAAATTGGACTGTCAATACCCTCTGAAAGAGATGTAGAATTGGGCATGCTCATTGATGGCAGAGCAACTCCCCACATGTCCCAGTCTCCTGTAGAGTTTGAAAAATTAATAAATATCATACAGGCAGTCCCCGACTTACACGGATCCGACTTATGTCGGATCCGCACTTACGAACGGGGCTTTTCTCGTCCCGGAGCTCACGGGCGGCGGGTCGCCACCCGTGTCCTCCAGGGCGAGAAAAGCTTCTCCCAATCTCCCTGGTCTGCTGGGGGGGGTCCAGCAAAGTCGCTGAACCTCCCCAGCAGACCAGGGACACCCGAGCAAAGCCGCCGCCTGGGCGGCTTTGCTCGTTTGCCCGGGAGCAAAGCTGCCCAGGGGCGTTTGCTTGGGGGCAAAGGAGCAAAGCCACACAGGCGGCGGGGTCCCTCCGCCTGTGCGGCTTTGCTCGGGTCTCCCTGGTCTGCTGGGGGGGGAGGAGGCGCAGCTAGTGCGCGCCCCCCCCCCCCCCGCAGCAGACCAGGCTTTTGTTGCGGGACGCCTCGGGTAGACCAGCTGGGGTGCTGCCGGGTTGGTTCTTTGGGAACCTACCGGGCAGCACCCCAGCTGTTCTATCCCAGGCTCCAGATTCAGCAGCTGTTGAAACTGATCAGGCTGATTCCAGGAAGCTGGGGGCAGAGCAACTCTGCCTCCGGCTTCCTGTAGTCAGCCCCTGGTCAGTTTCAGTGGCAGCAGCTGAATCTGGAGCCAGTTCCGACTTACATACAAATTCAACTTAAGAACAAACCTACAGTCCCTATCTTGTACGTAACCCGGGGACTGCCTGTACTTTCAAGTAGGAATAAGGGATCTTCCGGAAAAGGGCTTATTTTCCACAAGATCCTGTCTAGACTGGCGCTTTTCTCCGCAAAACTCCGAGCCGGAAAAAAGCGACAGCCATGTTCATGCAAATGCCACGGGGGATATTTAAATCCCCCACGGCATTTGCAATTCCAACTGGTCTCATTAGCATCCCTTTTCCGGAAAGGGGTGCCAATGTAGAAACAGCCCACCAGTACAGTGCAACCTACAAGCTTTATTAGATCAGAAGAACAATTTCTGATTCTTAACCAGAAAGTCTCTCAAAGTGTTCTGCTGTTCTCTGTTGTACATTGCCTTAGAACAGGTTCAATAGGAGCTCTGCACATTCACCTTCCTCCTTGTAGTTTTCTTTTATATCGTATTTATCACATCACTGGCCTATGTTTTGCAACTGTAGTTCCCTTTTTTACTGTTTGTCAGAAACATTCAGCAAATAAACAGGGATCAGTTCTTGTTTTAGATCCAAGAACTTTGGTCGATAAGATTCCCTCAAACCCTGCGTCTGAAATAGATTTCAGATACTCCCCATTTTTCCCATTGCTGGAACTCTACCACAGTAAATAGCTGTAATAATGGTTTCTGCCCCTGAGAGCAGCACAACTCGCTCATTGAAAACCAATTCCCTACAAACAATTTATCTGTTCAATACTATTATGGTTACCACTTTTACAAGATTATAATACATTTTGTACAAAATGTGTCTTGTGAGTTATTATTTGAAAACTCAATTTGCTGAACACTACTTTCCTGTTAAAAATGTATGCATCAACACTGTATAAGAAATTATTAGATTCTATGTATCATTGTTTTAATATGCTCCAAGGTTCAGACAAGCAGCTCCTAACCAATTTTTCAGAGACGAAGGCTCACTGGCACTCCAACCAGATGTTAAAGAGCAAACATCTACTTAGGAAGCCATTTTTCAGCAGAAAATTACATCTAATTTCAGATGTATCAGCGGCAACAGCACAGGTGGCAGGTGGGAGCCCGTCTGCGAGGGAAACAGCTGATACAGAGACAGCAAGGAGGTGGGGGGGATGCGTGTAGTTGAAAAGATTAATCGATAAGCCTAGGCTTATCGATTAATTGTGTATTTGACTACACATTGACATCCCTAGTAAGCAATTGTGAACAACAAAAGTTGTCAATCAAGTGCAAGTTTAGACATAGCTAAGTTATTTATAAATAGCTAACTAGTAGCTCTCAATATTGTGTGGCTGAGACTAGGAGCAAGCTATATGCCGGTGTGTAAGCAGAACATGGAGTGGTGGTTGTTCACTAGCAAAGTGGTGTATCAGGTATCCCAGAGTAGAGAATTAAGGGGACACAGCTGTTCAATACTCCTCATTGTACCCCGGGGAAAGTCACAGCCATGTTTTTAAAAGGGAATTTTCACAGACTAAATTTGTATAACACCTTACCTAGAATCAACTACCATGGCTAACAGCCATATTGGAATCCAAGACAATTATTAGATCATTCACTGTTTCAGAAATAGTGAATGAACAGTGAATTTGTTGCTCAAATTTTAGAGCTCCAATCTTCAGACCCAATTTTCCCGGGTACATTTGGCTCAGTCAATCTCCACTTAAGACTAATTAGACATTTCAGTTTGGGATTGCCTATTCTATAGCCCTTTTAGCATGTCTGATCTAATAACTTATATACTGTATTTAAGATTGTGTCAGCTATCCTTATATACATCATATATCCTATTATATAATCTATAGCCAAACTCCAATTACTGTTATTTAACTTCCCAGTTCTAAACTTAGCATCTGATCCTTGTATCTCCACAACCTTTGCCCCATCAGTGTGGTGATCCCCATTTTCCTATATTGTGGCAGAAACTTTTGCTAGATACCTTCAACTGTCTTTGTCTGCCTTAAATGTATAACAATCTGTTTTTGTGGCTGCTCTTACCATAGTACCAATAATGCAAAACCACCAATTGCTCTTTTTTTTACAAACCAAATGTATGTTTGAATTGTTCAGTGAGATCATGAACTAGATCAGAATCCACTCTATCATACATATTAGATACAGAACTGTACTTTCAGATATAATGCTGATCAGATTACATCTTCCACGGTACTGGTTGCTCCCTCTTTTGGTGAACTTCTGCAAAGTTCTATGGAAAATTCCAGTCTCTGGTCTCCTTTTGCTGATCTTGATCTGCAAGTCCAACTCCCAGCATGTATTAGGATGTAAACAAGTCAACTATACAATTAACCGATAAACCTAAGCTTATCAGTTAATCTAGTTGACTACTTACATTTCTCCCCTTATGGCCTCTATTTGAGAGGCCACAAAGGGCGGGGGGAGGGGAGCTGGTGCTGGGGGGAGCCAGCTTAAAAGCAGTTTCTCTCCACCTGGCCGCAGGGGAGGCTTCCGCAACACAATCTCTGCCCACAGGGGCCCCCAGTTCCCTCCACTAGGACCCCCAGCAGAGGGAGGCAGCAGTGAGAGGTAGCCCTGCCCCCAGGGACTATAGATACAAAACTGGTCAAGATAGTTATGTCCACAGCAGACTGCAAAGAACTTAAAAATGACCTCACAAAACTGGGTGACGGGGAAACAAAATGGCAGATGAAGTTCAATGTTAATAAATGCATAGTAATGCACATTGGAAAAAATAATCCCAACTACACACATTGTGGCAGAGCTCCGGTCATAGCACTGGGTCCCACACTTCCTTGTGGATTTTTATTATGCCTCAGAGGCTCACAGTGACACCCCCCCCCACTACTTCGTCTATTCCAGAGGCAAAGGTCCCCACTTAACAAGCCATCTTCATCACAGGCAAGTCACTAGCTTGGGAGAAAACCCTTCCATGATCCTAGAGTCTCCTTCCCCCACGTGGCAGCCTACCAGGCATGGGAAGGATTGGGGGCACCCAGTCCAGCCGTTACTCCAGGTTCCAGCCCAGGGTCCTCAGTGGCAGCCACTACTGTGGCTTTTGCATTTATTCTACAAAATAGTAGCCTCCCCCTGGGCCATTTCCCTCGCCACTCCCACAGAACCTTCTCCTTGGCACTTTGGTAAAAACCTCTCTCAGTGCTTCTTCATGCTGCACTTCCTCCCCTCTGGTCTATCACTCTTCTCCTCCCCCCCACACCCCCATACCTGAGGGGCAAACCTTTTATAGTCGACCAGCAGGCCTTAACTGGCTGCAAGTCTCCGATTGGCCTGCTTCTGCAGGACAACTCTGAAGGATTCTCAGGGGTCTGACTGTCTTGGTTACTGAGCAAAAGTCTTTGGCAGCCTATCCAGGAAACAGGAACCCACTCATCCAACTCCTGGGCTGTTGGAATAAGGAATAAGGGACCTTTCGGAAAAGGCTTTATTTTCCGAAAGATCCCCGTCTAGACTGGCGCTTTTTTCCGGCAAAGCCCCGAGCCGGAAAAAAGTGGCAGCCATGTTTATACAAATGAAGTGGGGGATATTTAAATCCCCCGCTTCATTTGCAATTCCGACTTGTCTCATCTGCATCCCTTTTCCGGAAAAGGGGTACAGTGGTAGACACAGCCCTGGTGTACCTACTGTCCACCAAACTCCTGCAGCCCACTGCCTTTGATCTGCCACAATATAAAATGATAGGGTCTAAATTATGTTACTACTGAAATGAAAGATTCTGGAGTCATCATGGATAGTTCTCTGAAAACATCCACTCAATGTGCAGTTGCAGTCAAAAAACATATAGACTGTTGGGAATCATTAAGAAAGGGACAGAAAATATCTTATTGCCTCTTTATAAATCCACAGCGCACACACATTTTGATTAGTGTGTGCAGATGTGGTCACCTTATCTCAAAAAAGGTATATTGGATTTGGAAAATATTCAGAAATGGTAACAAAAATGTTTAGGGGTATGGAATGATTTCTGATAAGAGAATAATTAGACTGGGACTTTCCAGTTTGAAAAAGAGACAACTAAGGGGGATATGGTAGAGGTCTATAAAAGCATGACTGATGTGGAGAAAACAAATAAGAAACAGTTATTCGTTCCCTCCTATAACAAGAATTAGGGGGTCACCCAATGAAATAAGTAGCAGGTTTAAAACAAACAAAAGGAAGTATTTCTTCACAGCGTGCACAGTCAGCAAGAGGATGTTATGAAGGCGAAGACGATAAAAGAATTAAAAAAAGAACTAGATACATTCATGAAGGATAGGTCCATCAATGGCTATCAGCCAGGATAAGCAGGGATGGTGTCCCTAGCCTCTGTTTGTCAGGGATTCAGAGATAGGGCATGGATTACTTAGTGATTACCTGGTCTGTTCTTTTCTTGTGGGGCACCTGATATTGGCCACTGGCAAAAGACAAGATACAGGGGTTTGTTCTGATCCAGTATCGTCTTTCTTATGCTGTCATAGGCTTCTGATTGGGTTTCTTGTTTTTCTCTGGGTTCTTCTCTGTCCTCCCTTCCCCACTGTTCTCCCCACCATCTACGTAAACACTGCTCCAAATCTCCTGGACACACCTTTCATCTGAGATGGGGCTGATGCTTACAGGTATGTTCACTTTAATGTGTGACCCTTTAATATTATTGGCTATGACTAGACTGCCCCCTCTTGTGCAAGAAAATATGCAAATGAGGCAAAGTGGTGAAAATTGCCATGCCTCATTTGCATACTTAAGCTGCCATTTTTGCGCAAGGGACGTTTGCGTAAAAAGGAGCCATCTACACAGCTCGTTTTTGCGCAAAATCTCCCTCTTGCGCAAGAGCAGTTCTTTCTGAAAAAAAGCAGCAGAACAGCTCTTGCGCAAAAGCCCCTAGTGCAAAAAATGGTGGCTCATTAAGTAAGCAAATGAGGCGTGGCAATGTTCAACTCTTTGCCTCATTTGAATATTCTCTTGTGTAAGAGGGGGGTAGTCTAGACATAGCCATTAGGGTTTTAACTCACCCCTTTAAATTCCACCCAACTCCTAATAGGTCAGGGCCTAGTGTACAATCCTGGTTCAAGAGGGATGCTCTTTGGCTTTACAACATCATAAGCAGTCTCTACCGCTAAGAACAGGCACTGAGTTATATGGGCCTGTGATGCACCAGGTCCAGAAATACTCTTTGCTCAGTCCAGGCTTCACCAAAGTTCACTACCTGCTGTTTCCTGCCACCCGATGTGTGTGCCCTGGCCCAGACTGCCGTTCCCAGCTGACTTAAAAATCCTTGGAGGGCCCCACCATCCCTACAGCCGAGCTTGAGCCCCACAGCTGCCGGCATATGGCTTCCCGTGCGCGCTGCAGCACAGGGAGAGGGTGTCTGCAGGGCGGGTGCTTCTCCAAGGCATTCTTGACGCCATCAAAATTTCTGCCCCGCTGTCCCCACCATGCTGTAAGTTGCAATGCCCCCTGCACCACCCAGGGGCAGTCCAGCACTTCCAAACACCTGCGCAGGGTCAAAGAAGCATCTGGAGCCAGAGGCCCGCCGGCGTGGGCACCACTGTGAAAAAAGAAGTGCACGTGTTTGGCGGCGGGGGTGTGTGCGAAGGGGGAAAGTACTGTCCTATAGGTCCCCCTATAGGGGACGCTGTAGCGCAGAGGATCAGGCATTCGCAGCACAACAGGGCCGAGTCTTCGCTGCCTGTGACAGCCTCTTGTACACGGGGTCCCGCCCAGCCCCGCAGAGAGGCTGCCTCGCAGCTCCCACTACAGCGGGGCTCTAACCTCCCCAGGGCGGGAGCTTCACATGCGCAGTCTCCTCCTACTGCCTCAGGCCCCGCCCACTTCCCGGGCGGGCTCCGCCCTGGGCGCCTGCACGCCTCCAGGCCCCGCCCTCTCCTCGCGGAGCTCTGGCACGCGGGGAGCGTCGAACTGTGTTTTGTAATCTCCTCCGCCCCTTCCCCCACGCCGTGCCTCTCAGCCAATGGAGAGTGCCCGTTGTGGTCAGCTGACGCAGCTTTTTATGTAAGCCAGCGGCGGGGATTCACCCGCCGGTCTGCGCCGAGGTTTGAAAGGGGGTAACGGTCTAACGACCCCTCCGTCAGGCTGTCGCGCTAGGGCGCGCTCGTTCCCCGGTCCCGTGCCCCTCCCCCTGCCGCCAGTGCCAGCACAGGGCCGTGCGCAGAGCCGAGCCCAGCCTGGCGAGGAGCCGGAGCGGCGCGGCGAGCGCCACACCCCCTTGTGGGATCCGGGCGGCTCGCGGGGCAGGGTGGGGGCTCGCAGCAGGATGGCGTCGTCGGTGGCTGTGAGCTCGGAGGGGTCCCCGGAGTCGGGGGGCAGCGGGCGGCCCCGCGGGGAGCCCGAAGGGGAGCAGGAGCGGCTGCTGCGGCGCGGGGAGCTGCTGGCCCTGGGCAATCATCTGAAGGAAGCGCTGGAGACTTATTCGGCGGCGCTGCGGCTCGGGCCGCCTGCGGGACCCCACCGCCTCGAGACCCTCGTGGACTGCCTGGTGCTGAACTACCGCTTCCGACAGGGGCTGGGCGGGAGCCGCGGTCAGGGGACTCCGGGGGAGGGCGGCGGCGGCTCGGCCGCGGGGCCGCTGACTTGCTGCGGCTGCCGGGGCTTCCTGGGCGAGCCGGTGACCGCCCGGTGTGGGCACAGCTACTGCCGCCTCTGCCTCCGGAGGGAGCTACGCTCCCGCTGCCGCCTGTGCCGGGACCTGTTGCTGCCAGCCGGGCCGCCCCAGCTCCGGACCAGCGTCGTGCTCAGTCAGTTGGCGGAGAAGTGGTTCCCGGCCGAGTGTGAGAGGGCAAGGACCGGCAGCCGGCTGGGGGAGCTGTTGAGCCAGGGGCGCTTTCGAGAGAGCCTAAGCGCCGTCAGCCAGGCCCTGCAAGCAGGTAACGGACTGGGGTTAGGGGAGCTCAGCTCTGTAGCCCAGGGGGCGCTTCGGTTGGGTGACACGACAGGCAGAGTCTTGGCTCCTCGGCTGTGTCGCAAGGAGCTGGCTTTTCTTGTCAGTCCTCTGACGCTTCGTCTTCTCCCTGCCCCCTTTCTCCCAGTCCCCTGTCTAGCCCGCCAGGAATCAGTCGGGTACGAGTCGAAGCTGGGAATGAAGTAAGCTGCTGAAATCACGAGGGGAAACTGGCGCAGGGTTCGGCCCTTTGAAACAAGCCTGACGCATGCTAGAGCTCCAGAGATGACTTTTGCTAATGTTGCTAACTCCCCAGAGGAATGAGTAGGGAGAGAACCAGAAACGTGGGGCTTTCTGAGGAGTGGGTGGTGAACATGTGAGGGTTATGTGTGGAGTGGGGCACACTTGCTACAGCTCTACTCCACACTATTTTCCCAGCATAGCTGTGCCCTCCCTCTAACATAGACGTTGTTGGAAGGAGATGGTCTCTCAGAACCATGCCAGCTGTATTTGCTTTCGTTACAAAGAAAGGCCTTTTTTCTTAGCCTCTCAAGTGTGTCACTAAGACAGTTCCCAGCAGGCAAGGCCTAGTTGCATAAGCAGATGGGATATGGAGGGGGACAGGTTGTGTAATGCTAGTGACATCACAGATGGGTGTGGTAGAAGTTTTATAATACTGTACACTGTTGGGAGAGAAGGCAGGGGGAAATGAATGGGTGTGCTTGGATTATTATTGATCATTGACAACATGCTTGGGATTGCACAGATTCCTGTCTAATCAGTGAGGTTGGTGTAGGTCATCTAGGTATTTAGAGGTTATAAAGGTGGGCAAGATAAAACATTTATTCAGAATAATGCTACATTTCCTCTAATGGTGCCTTAACCAAATTCATTCTTCCATTCTGAAATTAAGTGCTGGTCTCTTTATTTTCGCTATGGTTGATCAGAAATTTAGTCTTGTGTGTTTAGCAATGATACCTTTATTAACACTAAGTTTTTAATATTTTGGCAGTGTATATGTGGAATTGCCAGCTGCAGGAGGGTGGGAGTTTAGATATCAAGCTAAACAGATTCATTTGATATCGTTGTCTCTCTGCATCTAACATTTCTCCCCAGTATAGATCAGAAATTTTAGAATAAGCTGTTGTCAGAATCAGATCTTAAACGGGAGTGTTGCAGACTATTTCAAACATCTTTTGGAAGCATAATATATGTGGTTGTAAACTGTTTCACTTATAACAGTGTCCTAAATTAGTTTTTAGTACTGTTGTAGCATCCTGTGTAAGTGGAGCCAAAGAAGCATGGAGTGTCCAGAGGGATTTATTTTCTAAATAGAGACTTCTTAAGAATTAAAATAGTTAATTTTAATGATCTAGTAATGACCTAGAATTTAGCATTGCTAGGGAATCCAACAAATAAAGCATAATCTAAATGGGTTTCGGATTATAAATGGGTCACTATACTTATAAATGTTTTATATGGAAGACTACACCACTGTGGTTTAGGGTTTTTGAAATAGAAGAAAGAAATTTATTTTTCTGGTTAAACATTAAGAATATAAGGGTACCCCCCCCCCCCCCCCCCCGGTCCTTCATGGCTCTGCTTATGGCTTTGATTGTCATAGTACAAGTTGAACCTTTCTAGTTTGGCACCCTTGGGAATTTGCTGGTCAGTAGTTACTAGTGGGATTACCAACACTTCCACTGCTTACTGGACTCTTCGAAGAAATTTGGGGTAAATTAGAGCTAAATAACAGCACAGAACAGTGAGAGCCCGGACTGGTGACTGTAAAGAAATTTTATGGGATCATGGGAAACTTGGCCACACCCATAAGTGGACATTGAGACAATGGATTTTGATAGACCAGAGAGTGCTGGATAGTGAGCTTCAACCTGTACTTAGTTTACATTTAGGTTGGGGCCTAACCAATGGGTGATAAAATCTGAAAATACAGCTTTCAATCTTAAACTTTCTTTTTTTAACACAGATTATTCAAGCAACTATTACACTGTACACTTGCATACTCAGACTGAGTCTTCATACATTATCTGCAGGGCCGGCCTTAAGCCGATTTGGCCGAATCAGGCCCCACGCCTAAGGAGGCCCCGCACCTGGAAGTCGGCTCATCTCCCCCTTGCCTGCGCATGCTGCCGGCGTTTGCAGGTGGGCGGGGAGACGCCTGGGTGTGACATGACGTCACGGCCTGGGATTTTAAAACTGTTAGCAGCAGGCGGTGCGTGGCGCCGTGCGGCCTAGCTTCCGATTCCCCTCCCTCGGGGCCCCCTTCCTCGCCTGGAACTCAGTGCCCTTCCGATCCGGCTGCAACCCCTTGAAGGGCTCGTGCCGCACATGTGAGCTGTCGGCGGCAGGAAGAGCGGCTCCGACCACAGCTTCCCCCCGCTCCACCTTTGTGGCAGCTGCAGGGAGAAGGCGCCTCTGAAGTCAGTGCGGGGAGCTTCCAGAACTACCCCTCAGCGCACTCCTGAGTCCTTCTCAGCCCTGCCAACCCTGGGATAGTCGCCACCAACAGGTGTGGGTGTTGGAGGATCTCTGGGCTCCCAGGCCCCTCCTGGAGCTGGGACAGAACCAGGAGTCCTGCCTCTGAGTTCTCCCTCCCTCCCTCCCCCAAGCTTGGCCCTCACCTAAAAGGCCCCTTTTCTTCCCCCCCCCCCAACCTTGTTAAATGCGTCACAAGGCATCTGTTGTGCCAAGTCTAACATTGTCATATTGAAATGGTGAATAGGGGAGTTCCCAGGTGTTATTTGGAGGTACTAAGCGTCCCCCTACCCCCACCTCATGTGTCCCCAACTCCAAATCACGTGGCCCTGGCAGGAGAGGCTGAGGGACTGGGGCTTGTTCAATCTGCAGAAGAGAAAAAGGGGGGGGGGGAGGAAGTTGAGAGCAGCTTTCAGCTCCCTGCAAGGGGGGGAGGGTACAAAGAGGTTGGTGAGAGGCTGTTCTCAGTGGGAGCAGGTGGCAGAATGAGGAGCAACGCTGCAGTGGGAGGAGGTGTGGGTTGGAGATTAGGACAGACTCTTTCTCTAGGCCAGTGGGGAAGCCCTGGGCTGGGTTCCCGGGGGGGGGGGGGGGGGGGGGGCAGGAAGAATCTCCATCCCTAGAGGTGTTTCAGTCCCAGCCTGGCTGGGATGTGGGGGTGGGGGATCCTGCTTTGCATAGAGGATGGACTCCTGAGGGCTCTGCTTACTATGGGGTTCTGGGGCTCTTCTCTGTCTGTGAGCTTCACAGGGGAACAGGAAAGCGCAAACTATGGGGGCAGCCTGGCGGGGTAACAGGATGCACGAAGTGGGGGCACCACTGCACAGAATGATGAGAGTGCAAGAAGAGGGGAGTGACCACTGGCAAGGAGATGGAGGTGCAGGGCACAGGGTCCTACCAGCAGTGGGGTGCAGGAGTGAGTCCAGTCCCCTGATGGGCAGCAGGAAGGCTCTGAGGTGGCTGTGGGACCTCGGCTTTGGAGTCTGCTCTCCCCTGGTTGGCAGGGCTAGCCTCAATGTTTACGTGAAGGGTTTGTCTCACCGGGGTTTCACCTGCAGCCTGTCTAGCTCCTCACACCCTGGGAGGTGTCTGTGCTGGCCACAGCTTCCTGCCCAGTGGGCTGTAGCCGGGCTGTGAAGTGGGGCAGGAGCAAAGTGGAAAGCAGAAGGTAGGGGAAGGGAGAATGTAAGGGAAGAGGGTGGGAGAGGAAGGGGCTTGTGCGGAGGGGGAGGGGAAAGAAAGGGGAAGGCACCAAGAGACAGAGTGTAGGAGAGACAAATGCCAGGGGGCCAAGTGCAGACAATGAGGAAAAGGGCAGGAGGGGAGGTGTCAGTGGGAGGGGGACAGGGTGCTGCTGGGAGAGAGGAAGGGCATTGGGAGCTAGAGGGGGGAGGGGAAGGTGCTGGGAGAAGGCTTGAAAGAAGGGGTGGGCATGAGAAAGGCGGGGATGGAGTAAGGCATGTCTGAGGGCACGGGGCATGAGGGGAACTGGGGCAGAGGTGGTGAAGGGATAGGCATCAGGGAAAAAGAGGGCAAAGGGGGCAGGGGCAGTGAGGGAAGGGGGAAGGCACCAGGACGGTGCAGGGCTAAGGAAAGGTGCAGGTGCCAGGGGATTCTGGGGGTGAAGCAGAAGGACACAGACCTGCAGGGGAGGGACCAGCACCAGAGGAGAGACGCAGGGCAGGTGTGTAGAGGGAGGTGTTAGAAGAAGCGTAGCTCACATGGTCAGAGTGGGACTCCTGGAGGAGTGGGCACATGGGGAAGAGAAGGGCTGGTGGAGGGGGACAGGTTGCAGGAGGGCTGAGGGCAGTGAGAAGGGCAGGAGTCAGGACAGCAGAGGAGTGTGAGGAGTTGGGCAGCAGGCACCAGGGGAGATGATGAAGCAAGGAGAGGAGACATGGCAGTAGAGAGAAAAGGTAAAGGTTTATAAAATATTTATTAACTTGGTATGCTGCCCTAAACCTTGTCTGGGCCTGATTTGTGATTCTCAGTCCAGCAGTGATAGTTAACACCAGACCGAATTTGGCTTCTGTGGGGGGATAGGCTTTGATTAATTGCTTAGGCCCCACAGCAATTGCTTACCTAAGTCCCCATTTTTTTTTGCACTCAACAAAAAATCCTGGGTAGAGTTCAAATTGGGCCCCACACTTCCTAAAGCCGGCCCTGATTGTCTGTTTCATTGTATAGTCCTAAAATGACCAGTGTTCCAAAAGTTGCTACTCCATGTGGTAGTTCTAATGTGGTGGAAGCATTTAACGCAGCTGTATACATATGTAAAGGATGTCCTACAACTTTAGGAACCTTTACATCCATTGATCTGAGAGCATGCACTTAAAAAACATTGCTGTGAAGTACCAAAGGCAAATGCATGATTGTTAGTAGGAGTGTTAAAATGTGTGTAATTAAGTAACCATGTAACTGCTGAAAACTTCAGCATGGTTACATGATTACAGGTGGAACGGTAATCAGCTCCCTTGGAACTGGTGCATGTGGAGAGCTGTTTTTTAAGCCAGATTCCTGCATGTACCAGCTCCTACCTGCTGTTCAGTACAGGGTGGCAGGCAGCTCCCCAAAAGCCAGTGCACACAGGGAGCTGACGTTTAAGCAGGCTCCCTGTGTATTCCAGGAGCCTGTATTAACAGTGAATGTTAACCAATGAGTCCAGGCTCATCAGTTAATGGTGTACACAGTTACACTTTCACATCGCTACTTAGTATGTATTCCGAGCTGTTGGCTAGGCAAGGTTTTTCTTTCCTCCAGTAACATAGAGGAATTCTCACAAAGACTCAGAGTTTGAAGGGGGAAATATTAGCTTACTCTTTTTAAAAATAACACACCTAAACCAAGGGAATTTAAAGAAGCTTTTCTCCTTTTCAGCACACCTTAGTTCCACTTTACCCAGACATACAGTCGAAAATCTGATTGACATAAATCTGTTGCTATGAAATTGAACTTAATGTCGTAAACTCCATTTTAGTCAGGTTAAAAGAAAAGATAAGTTGTAAAGGAACAAACCCTTACTCAAGATAACTGCTTTAAATAATTTTCTCTCATTATTTGGGAAGTGAATTAATTATAAGCATAGAAGTTTGCTTCCAGTATAAAAATAACTCTTTACAAATATAGGGTTACTGCTTGCTTATTTTTTGGTGTTTGAACAAAATACATGTACTCTTGTTGTACAATATAGTTGTGCTCTCACTTCTGTAGTTTGTAATAGAATAGTGGTTTGATATTTGTAATTTTGGTGTTGCATGAATACATTTTTAGTTTTTATAAAGGCATACGCTTAACCTAAAGATGGAGCCAAAACTGATTGAGAGCATTTTTTTTAAGTATTGCAATGCTGGGACAAATGTGCAAGAACAGCTTGCAGTTTTGTAAGTACAGCCACTCCGATTTGCAAATAGGACGTATGCCTGCATATCCATTCTGCATAGCTAGTGGCTGATAACATGTTTATGGGCCACGTCATCTCAAATGGTCCCTTGAAATATGTAACTATTTATGCTAAACAATCTATTTCTCTTTAGATTTAGCTGTGACATTCTGGGTGTGTTGACCAAAGCTGAAGATGTGTGTAAGCTCAAATTCTCCCTTGCCAATAGAATTTGGACCAATAATATACATACCTTGCCCACCTTGTCTTTCTAATATCTGGGGCCCAACATGGGACAGGACAAAATTGCAGTTTTGACTAAAAAATAAGTGTGCTTGTAAGTTTTATCATCTTATAGGAATGTGTAATTTTTAAATAGATCAAAATGTGTGTATATTTAATTAAAAATAATCTTGTTTTCAGATCCTAGCAACTTGATGTTGAGAATTTACAGAGCTGAATCATATGCTGGTCTCCACGAGTTTAAAACAGCCATAGAAGAGCTAAATGTTATCATCTCTAAAATGCCAAATTGGCCAGAGGTAAGATTTGCAGGCTGAGGATTTCTAAAAAATCTAACTTGTCTTCAGTATAATTAATGCTAAATTATGATGTTCAAATGGCATCAGAATAACTTGGCTGACCCAGTTATTCTTTATTTAAACTTTTAAATTAGTATTGCCTACATGCTCGATCTAAAAAAATACTCTTAAATTGGGGAGTTAAGAGTTGTGCAAAATACTGCATTTCTGCATCCTTGTTTTATATCTTTATCAATTTTTATTTTAAACTTTTCAGAGTGGAGGGTTCTTGCCCTTTTTCGTCAGTGAAATGTCTTGATGCTATGCAAATATTTTTTTTAAAGTTGTATTTTTTGTTCTTGTATGACACAGACCAGTCTTCTCCCGCGCCCCTCCACCCCCCCCCCCCAAAATGATCCCAGTGCACCAATGGCTCACAAGAAAGTTCTAGGTGGGTTGCCACATCCTGGGCTGTTTTAACTCGACACTAGGCCCTGACCTAGGCAAACTTACATTTCTTCTGGTCTGGGGTGAAAGAGGAGTTTTTGGGGCAAGAGGGTGTTGGAAAACAAGACCGTTTCTCACCAACCCCACAGTGATGGCTTTCATCCATCCATAGATAGGCATGGCTCTTTGCTTGGGCATTGTGACTTGGTGCCTCGGTGCCACTTAAAGTTTTGTGGCCATCCCACTGTCCATATAGAGATGGCCAGGCCAAATCTTAGTGGTGCTGCAAACCCATGCACATGGCTGCTATATTGCTCACTTGTGTTGGCCAAGCTACTCTTCTGTCATGGACAATAGCTGCTGCAACTGTTGTGAGATAAGTAGCAATCTCATCTCCAGCTCCCCTTTACCTCTGCACCAGGCTGGAGCTAGGGTTCCATTGATGCACAAGTTGTACTATATGTAATGGCGGGGTCACAAAAAGATGTAGGGTCTACTTAGTAAAACGTACAGTGACTCCTAGACAAGATTGAAGACATTTGCTTTAAAACTAAAGAGAATCCTTTTACCATCTTGTTACTATTAAATAGACAACTTTATTTATGGTATTAGGTTTGAAACTAGCTAGCTGTTACAGGCTAGGTTTTGACATGCCTTCTAGTTTGGCAAAGCCTAACTAAGCTGCCTGAATTTCAGACTTCTGATCTATGCCATCTTATTAGAAAAACTTGGATGTGGCATTTGGGAGGTAACAGTAAAAAGTCGAGGCAGGGGTGTGTGTGTGTGTGTTACACTTCTGATTCTAAAACAGCTTTTTCCTAAGTTTGGATTTGTTTAAAATTAGTCTTGGCATATTTAACTGTGGTGAGGAGAAAGGGGCGCTAGCAAGACAAAATACGTGTGTTGGAAGGCTTTGGAAAGGACAGGGTCCTTGCTTTTTTAGCTTTCCTTGGACTTCTGACAGAGCAGTTTGCTTTAACTTGACAAAGCTTTTCAAAAATATCCATGGTGGAGCAAAAAGGAGGGGATGCCATTAACTGGAAATCTAATGTTCAAAAGCTATTTAAATGTTCGGTAGTTCCTTTTGCTGACCCCGAGCCCCCTGCTAGCAGTTGTGGTGGTTTTGTATGCTCCAGTAGCCTGTAGTATACAACAGGAGAGAGAGAGAGAGAGAGAGAAACATTTTAAAAAGACTTGCAAAGAGGAAATTCTATACAGAAGAAATAATAAAACTGACTACACAAAATGAAATCAATAGACAGTGTAAATAAGCTATTCTTTGTAGCAAAAGTACTGTTTTCTTTTTCATTATTTTTGTTGGTGGCAATGTGTGTTCAAGATTGCATGTCTTTCAGTTGCTAAACGGAGAACATTTTCAGTAGCTGGGAGGGCAGGGCAATTTGTCTTGTGAATTAAATTAAAATATTTCTTGTCTTAAAGTAATCATGTAACTATCACCATTGTATGTAAGCTGAAGGCATTGCTGGTCTTTCATGAAGATTTTCATGGAGTGAAAGATATTTGATTCTCAAATATGTTCCATGATCCCTGATTTAAATGTAACTTTAATTGTGAATTTCCAGGCTTTGCTTTAAAAAAAAAAATCCTTTAAGAGAAAAAACTTGAAAAGGTAAATATTTACCAATTTTAACTCCAGTTTAACTAGTTCTTTGCATAGTACTTGTGGATGACTCTGGATGTGGTGCAGGTAGCTATAAGGCAGGGTCTTTCTGGAAAAATGTGCTGCTTGTATATGCTGCACATAACTTTAACATGGAAATTTGAATAAAAATGGAATTTTATATTTAAAAATGTCTCTTTAGAGTTTTGGACTTAGTGTAAAAATTAGGGATGTGAACGGTTATCTGATTACTGGGTTAACTGGACCCAAATGGGTAATACTTACTGGTTCTGGTTAACTGGTAATATGGGAAAGGGAGGACTGTGTCTGGAGCAGCTCACCACCTGCTGAAGGTTGGGGGCTGTCTCCAGTGGCCCAAGCGCAGTCCTCCCTCCCTCCAGCAGGGGTTGCTCTGGCAAAGGATAGGCACTAGAGCCATCTCCAGCTCCAGGATGGGACTAGGGGTGGGAGCTCTAAGGGATGCTACAGCCAGGTTGGAGTGGTCCCCAGCCTGGGATCCTGCTTTAGTCAGTTAACCAATTAAACAGTAAGTGGCCTTAACGTTTAATCAGTTAACTGATTAACCGGGATTTTTACATCCTTAGTGAAAATATAATCACTTTTTCACTATTTTAATGAGGAAAAATGTTATATGGTAAATAATTCTTGGAGTAGTCCTGTAAGGGAAGGTGTATTCATTTTTCATTATACCTACAGAGAAACTCAGCTTGTGAACAAAGCATCTCAAAAATTGAGCTTGCTCTATAGCTTACTCCAACAAAGTCTGAGGACCTTTTTAGTCTTCATTCCTAAAAAGGTGGACATGTAAGAGAATCCTTCCCTGCTCCAAGAAATCTGCCCCAGATGAGTAGAGGCAGAGATTTTTCTTAGGAGGAAACTTTCATCAAACAGCCATTGTAGGGAAACTGTCTCAGCCATTAGTTGTGGAATTATGGCAGTTACTCTGCAGGTAAAGATGCACTGAATTTCCTTTTTATAAACTTGGTTTTGGCCTAAAATTATTATAAAATGTCATATTGGCTGTAATATTGTTAGAAAAAGTTGTGATGAATTGGACAAATTTTTTCAGAAGTTCCAAAGGTGTATTAAGTCACGTTCACTTCATAGTAATGAACAATCTCTGTTCTTTAGTTGTAACTCTGAGGTGCTGTTTTAGCTGCATAGAGGAAGGAGACTAGAGAGCATAGTATGTTCCTCCTTTCTGTGGACCTTCTAAGCTTTGCAGAAAAGGCATATTCTCTTCCCTATCGTGTCTCTCAATTCTTTCCTGCACGTAAAAAGGAAAACAAATGCAATATCCTAGTATGTCCAAACATTATTATAGTTTCTTTAATGAAATTATCAAATGTTGCTTCTATATTTTCAGATTTACTTCAGAAAAGCAAAAGTGCTGCATGACGCTGGGTTTGTAGGTGATGCTTTACAACTGTTACTACAATGCTTATCCCTTGATGAGGATTTTGTTCCAGCAAAGTTAGAAGTAGAAAAGGTAACTTGATAGTTTGTGGCCCACTTTACATTAGAATGTCAGTCTTTAATGTATTTAGGCTCATGACCTTTGCAACTATAAAATGTTCAACTAAAGTGTAAACAAAAAACAGGACTATGTAGCACTTTAAAGACTAACAAGATGGTTTATTAGGTGTTTCAGCTAGACTAGACTAACACGGCTACATATCTATTACAACTAAAGTTTGGATGATTTTATTTTCAGGAATTTAATTTTCTGTGCAGAGTACAGAGTCATAGTGTCCTTGGATAAAATAAGTGTGCACCAACATACTCCACACAAATCTTTTTTTTTTTTTTTTTTTTTTTTTTTTAAGATGAAGTTGAGTTACGGCAAAATATGTGTAATTAATCCATTTAGAATAATAGTTGGTATGGTTTTCAAGTAAAACAGATGTTGCTCAATTTTACAGAAATCGGATTTTCATACTTTCCAGAAAATGTCAAATTGAGTACAAAAATCAAATGTTTTAAGTTTTTCATTCTATGGACACAAATATATCTGCATTGTCAACTTTGCACAATGCAAATTAATATATTTTCAGAACTTCATATTGTTTAATTACAAGCTCATATTTAGGTGTGTGAGAACCTCACTTTCTGTAAGATGGGAATTTAAGAGATTAATTTATGTATAGAAATAAGGATATCCAGTATCAGAGGGGTAGCCGTGTTAGTCTGAATCTGCAAAAGCGGTGAGGAGTCCTGTGGCACTTTATAGACTAACAGAAGTGTTGGATCATAAGCTTTCGTGGGCAAAGACCTACTTCGTCAGATGCATGTCAAACACTTCTGTTAGTTTATAGGGTGCCATAGGACTCCTCGCCGCTTTTGCAAAAATAAGTTCGTAATTATTTAATTAGGAGCAGAATTGTACTGAACTGAATTTGTGCGACAGCTGATAATATGGTAGTGAGTAAACGGAAGGGTATATTTTAAAATTAAGAAATTTAGATATAAAGTAAGCTGCTTCGTGGTGGTCATGTAGTTATATTCACTGAAGTCATAGTTTAATCTTTTCCTCCTAATCGTAATGTTAAGATGTTTATCTTATAGACATTGTGTGATTTGCTGTCACCAGAAAATGTGAGAGAGAGTTTGAAGGAATCTGCTTGGACTTCGCCTCATATACGAAATAAATCTTTTATGCTTGGTTCTGAGATGGAAGAGTCTGACTGTAATTTACAGCTTTGTCCAGAGCAGGTAAGTAATGAAAACCATGTAATATTATATGTATTTTTTCTCTTGGTTAGTAGATTAGGTCAGGGCATCAGAACTTAAGCTCTTTATCAAACTTTTATTAAGCTCCTTTCCTATTGCATGTATATGCTGTAACATCTTTCTGCCTGCAAGCTGTAGAATTTTCTGTTTGATTTAATGAATCAGCTGGAAAATATTGTAATTTTTGACAATTGATAAAACACAGGCTAGTGCACTTTTCATTCGTTTCATTAGTTAATATTAACTCCAAAATAAAAAGGTATCATTATACATTTTTCCAAATAATTCAAAATTTCTTTTCCAAAATTATTTTCCTCTTTGAAGCAAATGAGGATTTTAATCCCTTTTTTAATTTCAGCAGGAGCTTTCTTGACCTACCAAATTCCATAAGTTAACTATTGAGTCTGGTTGTGCAGTGAAGTTTATTATCTGAATTTGGCTTCTACTTATTCATGTTCAGTTGTCATAAATGATTAGTTAAAATTTGAAAATAGGTACTGTTAACCATTCATTTTATTTCTGTAGGATTTAGGAGTGCCAGAGATAACAGTGGCGTCTGTCAGAGGAAACCTAAATCGTGTACAATCTGCCCATGCTCTTAACTCAGCAGAAAAGCTTACTAAAGGAGATGGATTAAAAAGGGTTTCTTCTGAACCTCTGCTTTCTGGACAAGAAAAAGGTGCTCTCCTAAAAAGGAAGCTTTCCCTTTCAGAACAGGATTCCACAATGTGCGAAGATGGAAGAAGCAAACACAAAAAACAAGGAGGTAAATAGCTGCTTAATGTTCAGATTAGACATACTTATTTTGATTTGTGTTATGTCTTCACACAACATGTGTTCTTGTTTCTCTTAGAAACTACAAAAATGGACACTGCATTTTCTCTGGTTTGTGGAACAGTACCACAGCACTTAATCGATGTTGCGGATTTTGAGTGCTCTTTGTGTATGAGGTAATGTATTTGCCCACATCTTTGATGCATCTATTTTTTTTAATGTAAGAACTAAAGCAAATTGGTTTATTTGTATTAGAGATCCAATTTATTTGAGAGTAGTGGTCTGCAATGAGCATAAAGTCACGCTAGACGAGCATGATGATCCCTTCTTGCCTTAGTCTGAGTTTGTGAGTATGTCTGCACTACAATGTAAGACCAGAGTTAGTAGAACTTGAATTAGCAGACTCTCTGCAGTTGTTAATCTAGACAGGAGCGGCCTGAGGCCGGCTGCAGCAGCTGGCGCCCCTGCCTGAACGGCTGTCAATGGCCATGATATCATCGGGCGCCCGGGCCAGCGGCACCCTAGGCAGCTGCCTAGCTCGCCTAGGCTCATGGGCTGCCTCTGAATCTAGTTTGTGTGCATCTATGCTCATTTGTAACCCCAGGTAGGAATTGTTGAACCCAGGGTCCCAAACTGGGGCTTCAGCATCTTCACTAGTATCAGAGGTTAGTCTGTATCCGTAGAAACAGAGGGATGCTGTGGCATCTTAAAAATTCATAGATTTATTTGGACATGAGCTTTTGTGGGCAAAAACCAATGAGGTTTTTTTGTCTACAAAAGCTCATGCCCAAATAATATAGTGAAGACACTTAATATATTTTGTGAGTGATTCCAACCACCCATATCCCAGCCTTCCTAGAGCTCTACCAAAATATGATTACTCTAGTCCTGTGACACTCAGATGAAGGCTTATGATTCACAAGTGTCTCTAATGTGTCCTTTTGCAGCCCATGATATTAGGCACAAATTTTAAAATCAGTGTTTTATGTTCGAAGCTTGGGTTTATGTTGCAGCAGAGACACTTGAGTAGGTAGACTACTTGGGCCCTTGCTGTTACCCTTAGAGTTTCAGACTTGTGGTTATGTCTACACAGCAATGAAAACTTGGCTCAAATCTAACACCCCCCCCCCCCCACACACACACACACATCAGTTCTGCTAAACTAGGACTCTCTGCAGGGCCAGAGAGTCCAAGCCCCCTTCTATCTCCATGTGCGGAATTAATTTTGCTTTGTATGTTGATATACCGTTGATGATGTGGCGCACACAGTTCATTACACATGTGGGGTTGACAGGGATGGAAGGAGGCTCAGAGCTGGGGCGGAGTAGGTGAGACCTCTGTTTAGGAGCGTGGGCTCTGGGGTGGGATTAGGGATGAGAGGTTTAGGGTGCTAAAGGAGGCTTAGGGCTGGGACACTGTTGTCAGGGAGGTGTGGGCTCTGGGGCTGAGGAGTTTGGGGTACAGAGGCTGTTAGGAGAGAGGACAACCTCCCCCCCCCCCCCCGGCACTCTTTTTGCCACAGCTGCTCTGGCCGGGGAGTGGTGTTACTCCATGGTGGCGGCAGGTCTGCCTGGGGGGTGCCCTTGTAGGTCCAGGGCGTGGGTAGAGGCATCCATCTCTCCTTGTGTAGCTTTGAGTGCCTGCACAGTACTTAATAGGCAACTGCACAGCCACACATCTTGGAGGGAACGTAGGTGCAAGCCCATATTAAGTTTGGACCTTGAATTGCTTTTCTGTGTGCATGTGTCCTTGGCTTGAATTGAATCTCTGAGGTCTTGCAGATACACCCCAAAGTTCTTTGAGGCAAATTTTCTTTTTCTCTCTGTACTGATAATCTGTGGTGCAGTCTGCAAATGGAAGCCATGTCTCCGTTCTGTAGTAGCTCAGGTCACTGTTAACCCATTGTCTGCTGAACACTGATCTGCAAGTACACTTTCAAACCAAAGTTTTTAATGGAGAGTGGTCAGAAGAAGCTTTTTTGCGAAGAGTTGCTTCCTAGTCATAAGAGCAGAGTCAGATTTTCAGTGCACATTGCCTTCTTTTGTGTACACAGCCCAGATGGTTCCAGGAGCAAGGGCCAGAGAACGGGGACTATGCAGGTGCCCTTCAGGAAAAAGGAGTTACAGAACTCCTGGCTCTACATGGCTAGGGAAAGCTGGTCCCCAACACCCTAGTTGCTTCCACTCTCTGGGGCATAGCTGCTTGGTTCCTGCTCTTGTCTCTGCCCATGGTTTGGGGGGGGGGGGGGGGGGGGAGGGGAGAGGGAAGAATGCTGGAGCACACTATACTGTAAGCCCTCGGGAATCACTTAATCTCTCTGCAGTTGGGTTGGTGTGGGTGTGTGTTCCTCTTACACTTGTATTTTATAATAGAGATTAAAAAAACAGCCAAACAAAAACACCTTTATTGAGAACCCACTTTAAAAATTAAAAATTGCAGAGCTTCATTTTAACACTTGGACAGCCTGGAACTGATGACCAAATTATCCTGTGAGCAGGTGCACATGGGCATTTCCCTACCATTATGACTCTCCCTCGAGGTGGAGAACCATGGTAGATGAGTATAAATTTTTCTCAGATAGCCACCAAAGGAGCTAACTATGCAGTTATGCCTGCATTCTATCAAGAACACCTTCACAGTTAGGGTACGTCTAGACTATAGGGTTTTGTCGACAGAAGTTTTGTCGACAGATACTGTTGACAAAGAGCGTCTAGACTACATTCAGTTCTGTTGACAAAGCAAGCTGCTTTGTCGACAAAACCCTGTAGTCTAGACACAGCCCTACATGCAATAACACCTTCTGTCAACAGAACTCTGTCGACAGAAGGCGTTATGCCTCGTAAAATGAGGTTTACCAGCGTCGACAAAACTGCTGAGTTCTGTCGACGTTATGTCGACAGAACTCAGCGGTAGTGTAGACGCAGGTATAGTTTTGTCGACAAGTCCACTTTTGTCGACAAAACTCTGTAGTCTAGACACACCCTTAGAGTGGGCATTAGTGTTAAAATGCAGTGGAGACAGTCAGCTGACTCAAATCCTGTTAACCCTTGATTGGCATTGCTTTATAGAAATATTCTTAGTACAGTAATTTTCACAGAACGGGTGACCAGATGAATAGTGGGGGTGCTAAACCCATATTCCTGCCTGTCCTGGCACTGCGGACCATGCTGCGTCTTGGAAGTGGTCCGCAGCAGTTCTGGCTCCTAGGTGGAGGCAAGTAGCCAACTCTCAAGATGATAAAATCAAATCGAGCCAGTCATAGATGTGCGCAGCACATTTCATTAGGGTGTGCTCTCAAAGAATTTTTTTAAAATGTACTCTTTGACACACCTCTGGGGGTAATATTTTTGGGGCAATTTGGACACAGAAATAAAAGTTGTCATGTGACACCCCTCCTCCCCAAGGACTTTTCCCACCATCCTCTTACCAACAGGGATTAGTTTGGCCCTCACCAACCCCTACTCCTCCCATGCCACTATCCTGCAATTCCTTTAACCCAGTATATGTGACATTAACTCAGGGGGTGGAGAGGTTTGGGGAAGTGTCCCCTCTAAGAGTTGCGTCCCATGAGCACAATAAATTTTGTGTTGTGCACCAGTACTGAGTTTGTGGCTTGTTTGAATGTGCCACTGTGGCACCCAAGTTATTAATAAGTATCTTATAAACCTCTACCCTTTCCCTCTGCTGCCATTTCTCCTCCCCTTGCTCCATCAGCTCCCCTGGTGCCTGCTGCCTCCCTACCCCCAACCCCTCACCCACTTCTGCTGTCCTGACTCCTGCCCTTCTCACTGCCCTCAGCTTTCCTGAGACCTGCCCCCCTCCACCAGCCCCTCTCCTCCTGTGCCCATTCCTCCAATAGCCCCATGCTGATCATGTGAGCATCCCCTCTCCTAACACCTCCCACTACACACCTGCCCTGCCTCTCTCCACTGGTGCTGGTCCCTCCCCTGCAGGTGTCTGCCCTTCTACTTCACCCCCAGAATCCCCTGCATCTTCCCTTACCCCTGCACCCTCCTGGTGCCTCCCCCTTCCCTTACTGCCCCTGCCCCCTTTGCCCTCTTTTTTCCTTGATGACCACTCCCTCACCACCTCTGCTCCCCCCCCCCCCCGTTCCCCTCTGCCCTCACACATGCCTTGCTCCATTTCTGCCTTCCTCATGCCCACCCTTTCTTTCAAGCCTTCTCCAGGCACCTCCCCTTCTCCCCTCTAGCCTTCTGAAGCCCTTCCCCTCTCCTCTCCTCTCCTAGCATCATCCTGTCACCCCCTCACTGACACTTCCCCTCCTGCCCTTTTCCTCATTGTCTCTACTTGGCCCCCTGGCATTTGTCTCTCTCCACCACTCTGTCCCTTGGTGCCTTCTCCTTTCCTCTCCTGACCTGCCCCGCTCCCCTCAGCACAAGCCCCTTCCTCTCCGACCCTTCCCCCTATTTTTCCCTCATCCTCCAGCAGCTGCCAGCTGGTCTGTAACAGAGTTCTAGGGTCGCCCTGACTGTCACACTTCTGGTGCTCCCACTAATCTGTGTGTCTTAAGTTTTTTAGCCCCTTTTTGGGCCACAAACCCCCACCCCGCAGTCTCTGGTTCCCAAAGTTCCGACAGTCTCCCCATTACTTGGTGCCTGCACTGGGTCTGACTCATAGGGTTGCCAGGTGTCCAGTTTTCTACCGAACAGTCTGGTTTTGGAGCCCTCTGTCGGGTAAAAAGAAAAAAAAATCCAGAGAATACCTGACACATGCAATGTCTGGTATTTCCTGGTTTTCCGGCTGGGTAGCAGGCTGAAGCCTGGTGGTGGCAGGGGGAATGACTGAAAGGTGGGGCGCAATTGGTACTGGGAGCCTCTAGTGGGGGGGCGCGAAGTAGAGCTGGCGGGGGGTCGGGAGTCGCAGGAAGTGGGGGGGCGGTCGAGGAACACGGGGTTGGCAGGGAAGAAGAGGGGAGCTGGGAGGACGGTGGGATGGGAAGTAGCTCTGGGGGGAGCGGGGGGGAGCTGCACTGCTCCTGACCTCCCTCCTCCCTGGACAAGCCTCGCTGTCCCCAATGCCTCCCTCCCTAGGCCAGCCTCATTGCCCCGACCCAGCCATGCTGCCCCTGGGCCAGCTGCATTGCCCCCCGACGCCGGGCCGAGCCCAGCTGCACTGCTCCCGGGCCCAGAGTGGCCCCCTTCCCACCCCGAGCGCAGCCGCACTGCTTCCGGCCCCTGCCCGGAGGCGGGCACACCTCCCCCCTGCCTTTCTGCCCAGGGTTTAAACTTACCTCACTTGCTGAGGAGGCGGAGCGACGATTCTGCTCTCTGCTGCCTGTTTCCGTAGGGTCCTAAGACCCGCCGGTTTTAGCCACGCACGCGTAGCAAACCCTGAGTAGCGTCTGTTCCCCAGGCGCCAGAGCGGCCCTTTGAAACACTAGGGCGTGCCTGGGCACACCCGTGTGCACGCCAATGAAGCCAGTTCCATTTCAAAACAAGTAAAAAATGAGCTCCATCCATTTTTGCTCAGCAATGCCTGGAAACAAACCAGGAAGCAACCAGTGGGAGTGCAGAGTTAGAGATTGGGGCGGGGCAGCCTCTAGAGCTGGACCTGCCTCTGGCTACTTCCAGGTTGCAGTGTGGTCCGCAATTCCAGAACAATCCCACTGCGTCACTGACTAGGAGCTACCCAAGAATCCCCTATCCCAGCCATGAGCCCCTAAACCCCCTGCCCTTCTGCATTGTAAACACCTCATCCCCAGTCCTATTCCAGAGTCCCTACCTACATACTGAATGCCTGTACCCTCTCTTCCGCCTCCCCTTCCCCCCCGCAGCTTGTACTATAAACCCCTCCTCTCTGGCCCCACACTCCCAAGCAAACCCTTCAACATTCCCCTCTCACACACTTAAACCCCTCATCCCTGTGGCCCCACCCTGGAGCCTGCACTCTAGTTGGAAGATATAATTATGATGGGTCATGGGCATCAACAATTTTCTTCAATTGGGTCAGGAGGGAAAAAAAAATATGAAAACCACTACCTTAGTGGATAGGTATTGGTAAGGATGTATTTAATTTTATATGTGAGTTAAAACTGGTGTACTAGCCTTAAATCTCAATTAGAGGACTTTGCCGCCTGCTCGCCACACTTACCAACCCCCCTCTCATTGGTTGCTTTCATGGCCAGAGAGCCTGATGATGTCATTCTGAAAGCTAGATTATACTTTTTGTATCTAGAAATCGTTTTGTTGGATAAATTGACAAATACTGCTTTGCACTTGTACCTAAATGTAGCCTTTGGTTTAAGGTATTGGTTGCGATTCTCAAAATAGTACAGGGGTTTACTCATGTCCTTGAAAATCTCACCTCATCTTTTAGTTGATTATTTTGTGGTTCCTGAAAAACCTTTCGGTCATTGTTGTGTGTTCTATAAATACATAACCTGTTCTAAAGTATTAAAAATCAGAAGTAATTATAATGGATGCTTATGATGGTTGAATCATAACCATTGTAATATCACATTAAGTTAATATTTTAAGGAAGCTCTCCCTGCATTTGTGTACTTATTTATATAAATATACTTAGACATTAAATAGTTGTACTTAGAAATATGATCATTATGACTATGAAGCACAGAATAGTTGAACTGGGCAGTGTTGAGAAAATGGGAAAACATTCAAAACAATTTTAGCATAAATCTTGTATTGATTTTCATTTATATAACTGTTTTCTTATAGGATAGTTAGACTTCTTTAGAATGGATTTAAAACGTTACAATTACCGATTATCAATTGTTGACTAATTTTTTTAACATTGTTCTAGGTTATTTTTTGAGCCAGTGACAACTCCTTGTGGTCACACCTTCTGCAAGAATTGTTTAGAACGCTGTTTAGATCATGCACCACAGTGTCCCCTATGTAAAGAGAGCTTAAAAGAGGTAAATCTTCAGAATATTTATTAATTGGTGGTTGAAGGAATGCTAGACACCATCATGTAAAAAACAGATGACTTGAATCCACGCAGATGCTTTCTGATCCAAAAAACACTTGAGTATTGATAGGGCCACATGTATTCCATATTTTGGTGGCCACATAATTTACCCATGCTGCAGAATTAAAGCTGTACCAACTTTTATACCTAGTGAATAGCAGTTCTTTTGTAATTTTTGCTATCACCTTTTCCCCTGTATTGCTTCTCTCTGGAAATTGACTAGGCAGAGGAAATAGCGGCACTGTCTAGATACGAGTCCTGTCAAATGCACTAAATAACCTGTAACTTCTTTCATTTATAGTAATTTTAGAGTTTACAACTAATAGTAGCTAAGTCTTCATGAATGTCTCAAGTTTGCTTTGTCTTTAATACTGTTTTCTTATGACAGATTTTATAGTTCCTTATCCAGTTGAAGTAATTTTAATAAAAAATACCTTTGAATTTTGTGTTAATGTTATATGAGAATGTTGCCAACAGTTGAGACATGTTTTATGGTAAATATATATCTGTACATTTTTATTTTTTTAGTATTTGGCAGTTAGGAAATATAGCGTCACAATACTACTTGAAGAATTAGTGGTGAAATATCTAGCTGATGAATTATCGGAGAGGAAAAGAATTCATGATGAAGAAACTGCTGAACTCTCAGAGTAAGTCTACCATTTTGGCCTTTTTTTAATGACAAAAAAATGTTGAAAGCAAGACTACTGGCTTTTTTGCAGAGCAGCATTGTCAGTGTCCCCTATGGGTGCTGTACTTGAGTTTTGCTTTGGTCAGATTTTTGGCAATGCTCATTCACTCTGCATGTGTGCCACAGTTACTCTCATGCACTGTACTGAGGAGATACATAGCTGCAACAGATAGACCAACCTCAGTCCCTTTTAGACTGAATCTGCCTGAAACCGAGAAATTCACTTGTGCTCTCCTGCAGGAACTACAATGAATAAAACTACAGATTGAACTTCTCTGGTCTGACATCTGTGGTCTGGCCTGATTTTACTTACCTGGTTGTTCAGGTACCATGAGTGTGACCAAGTTTTCTGTGGTCCCATAAAGTTTAAGCCACCAGTTCTGGCTCTCAGTTTTCTGTGCTGTTGTTTAGCTCTAATTTACCCCTAAATGTCTCCTACAGCCCCAGTAAGCAGGGGAAGTTGGTGGTAATGCTAGTAGACAATATTGACCTCCTGTGGTTCAGAAAATTCTCTGGTTCAACACCAGTCATGTCCTGAGGGTGGTGGACTAGAGAAGTTCAACCTGTAGTTTCTTTATTTTACTCTTTTATTATTTGTAGTTAGTGTGTACCTTGTTAGTTTTTTGGAATCCTTTTTTCATTTTGTTTTGGTCACAAATTTGTGCCTCATTCCTGTCCCTTGAGTTGTACTAGGGATGTAATAGAATAGTCAATTAACTGATACACAAAAGCTTAGAGGTTAATGCTATAGATTACACGCATTCTTCTCTCTCTTCTCCCTCCCCCCCACCCCCGGTCAGTAATTTTTTTTTAACAGGCTGGCCAGCTGCCCAGCTCTGTCCTGGCTTGCCCTGGATCCTGGACCTACCCCCGCTGCAGTTCTGCATTTAAAGTGTATTAGGAGGTAGGTGGGCAGGCAGCTTGAGTCCCCTGCTGGCCCCATGCTTCCCACTTTTGAAATATACGAGTGTGCCACAGGCTCTTGCACATTTCAAAAGCAAAGCCTGCAAGGAACAAGGGGCCAGCGGAGGACTGCTTGGGTCCCCTGCTGGCCCCGTGCTCTGTACAGTGCTTTTGCCTTTGAAATGTAGGAAGAGCTGGCTCTTGCTACGTTTCAGAGGTGGAGGTGCCTTTATTGACTAATCAGATAGCCAATGGAATCTGAATTGACTATTTGATTAGTTGATAAATCTAAATTTACCGTCCCTATTTAGTATAGGTGGACTTCCCAAAAGTCCATTTTACACATCAGCGTTCTGGAATTCAAAGCTGTAAATTATTTCTGCCAGCACTTTCTCTGATTCAAGGTCAGTCTGTGGGTGGTGTGTGAACTGGTGGCTGGAGGAGGTTAGCTTCCCTAGTTCCACCCTTTCCATGCCCCTTCTTGCTAGAGCCTAGAGCTTGCCCTCTGCAGCCACTAGCCCCTGCCACAGGCTAGCCTCCCTGCTCCTGGGAGGCTATTTGCTTCTATTGTGGAGACCGCTAAAAGAGTGCCAGTATTCATTCAAAGACTTTCTAAGTTGGCTTCTGACTGGATCCTGTCATGCTATAAAGCTTTTAATATGCCCACCTGCCAGATATCCGTCTACATCTGTTGTTCTATTGATGGATGTAGATTCGGAAGAGTGCTTCATGGGCTTTGGTCTATACCAATTCAGGACACTATGCCATACATGATGCTGCTTGAGTAGATGCTGTCATTGCCTCTGCAGTTTTACTGTTAGATTTAGATTGAGTTCTGCAGTTCCCGTCCCCTTCAAAGGAAGCCACCTCAAATGGAACATCCAAAGCGATGTTGCTCGAAAGAAAGAAAAGTTACTTATTTAGTAAATGGACTATTTCAGGATGTCCCCTCGTGGTTGTTCCTTTACTCTCTCCTTCCACCTTGCTTTAGAGCGTTGTCTCCTTAAGCTTTTGCAGTGGAGAAGAACTGCTCTCTACAGGCGAAGAGAGTAGGTAGGGAACATGTGGAATGAAGGAGCACTGTTGCCAAAAATCTCAGACTGATGGAGGGTGAACATGTGAAATGAAACACCTATATGGGGATATAGTTTGAAAAACATATTTAATATTTGTCAGGAAAAGTGTTAACTTAGTAAATATTAATTTTCTGCTTCTAACTAGTATGGCATGATACTAAAACCAAAATCAAACAATTTTTGGAAGGGTCTCTTAGGTGACCTTAAGATTGATCATGTTAAATGTTGCCAGACTCGTCTTTCTCCATTCTGTTTGTTTACATACTTCCTGTTCAGCTTCAGCTTTGCTGACGTTACTCGTAAATACCCTCTTGTGAAGCTTGAGGAAAAACATAATTCTGAATTTCACTCAGAATTACATGATAGATAAAACTGAACAAAATTAAGTGGGGAAAATGACTACTTTCACTAATCTTTCAGTTGTAATATTAGGGGTTACTTTTATTTAAGTATAAAACATTTAAAGTGTGACTTTCAAGTTGTTCCTTTAATGTTTAGAACCATCTGTCTGTCTGGCTCTGGTTGGAGGCTGAGGCTGGCCGGGGATAGGTAGTCAACATACTAGTTGCTTTCCCTCCCATCCCACTGCCTCTATCAGCAAGAGGGGAGAAGAGGAGCGGGTACTTCAGAGAAGCAGCACTGCTTGAAGTCTGTGGCTGTACGCTGGCCTGCAGGTGGCATTGCTGCTTTGAAACGCCACGGGGAGCCCAGCGTCAGGTTCCTGCTGACTTTTCAAAGTGGCAGTGCCATGTGGAGCCTGGGATCAGCTGGGGACTCCCCTGCTGACCCTGGGCTCCATGCAGCGCTGCTGCTTGAAATGTTGCAGGCAGCTCAGTGTCGGGCTGCATGTGGAACCCAGCATCAGCTAAAGTCTCCAGCTGATGCTGGGTTCCACGCAGCGCTTTCACCTTTGAAGTGTAGCAACAGCCCTAGGACTGTTGCTATACTTCAAAGGTAGAATCGCCCTATTGACTAACTTAATATTTGATGGAGTGGAGTAGGGGATAGGGCAGTTGCCTGGGGAGTGCAGAATGGTGGGTTCAAGTCCTGCCCACAGTGGGAGCAGCTGGACAGCTGCCCCAGGGATGGAGCAGCAGAGGAAAGGCAGCCCCACCCCAGCACCAAACACAGCTGGCATGTACAGCAATAGCTCCATGTGCTACCCCTCATCCACAAGTCCTAACCCCACAGACTCCACTGGCCACAGTTCTCCATTATTGATCAATGGGAGCTGCAGGAGTGGCGTCTGCTGGCAAGGACAGTGTGTGGAGAATTCCTGCTCTGACCTTCTCAGGGGGTGCAGGAACATGCCAGCCACCTTAGTCAATATTTAATATCCTTACTCAGTGGTCCTGACAGCTAGGGTGAGGGGAGAGCTGTGGCCGGCCTGGCCTGGCCTTGAGAGTTTCAGGGGTGGGAAGCTGGAGCCAAGGGGGGGGGGCAGGTTGGTGAGTATAGCAAGCTGGGGGGCACTGCTCCCTTGTTTGTTTTTAAATATCCTTCCACTTATATCAGGAAGGGGGGTTAGGGAGGGGTAATATAGGATACACGTATTTTCATGAACACAAATTCTTTATTTAACAAAACGGGGGGGAGGGGAGGGGAAGAGAGAGATTGAAACTCTGGTAAGACTGGGGAAAGGAGGTGGGAGAGGGGAGGGGGAAACCTGGGAGGAGGGAGCTGGAAGGGGGAAGCAAGGGGAAGAACGGGGAGGGGAAGCTCAGGGTTGGGGGGATCTGGCTGGACCAACTTGATTTTCATGCGAACCTGCTCCTGGTTTTGCATGTGGCCTTTGGTGGCCAGGCTGGCAGCTAGCCTGCCATAGATGGCTGTTCTCCCCCATCTAGTGCGCAGATCATGGAAGTTGGGGGAATCCTCCCCCCCTTCCTTTCCCCAGCCTGAATAAGGTCCACGATCTCTGCCCTGGACCAGGAAGGTGCCTGTCTTCTCTGGGCCCTGGCAGGCTCCTGGGAGCTGGAAGACTGGGGAATGGTGAAGGGGTGGGTGCCACTGGGTTACTGGCTCATGTTTTGGGGTCACTGGATTGGGGCAGTGACTGCTGGCTCTGGGCTGGCAAGCTTGGAGCTGGCACAGGCACTATGGCCAGAGTCTACCCCTTTTAAGAGTTCTGGGAAGTAGGGAAGCAAGAGGAGTGCTCTTGGTTGAGGCCAGAGTGGCCACCAGGGCACCCTGGGAAGGGCTGGAGGCCCCCTATTTCGAAATAAGTGTCTACACAGCACTTATTTCGAAATAGCTGTTTCGAAATTGGTGTTATTCCTCGTTGAATTAGGTTTACCAATTTCAAAATAGCGGGTGGCTTGCATAGATGCTAGGACAGCTGTTATTTTGAAATAACTTTGATGTGTAGACATACCCTGAGTTGACTCATGTAGTAGCAAGCAGTTATGTAGTACCCAAGCAAATTTTAAATTGTATTGCACTCCTTTTTTTGGGTCCATCTCTGGAAGTAATTCAGTGATGAATTGCAGTATCTGCAGCTAGAGAAACTATCCCGTAATTTAGGAAAAACTTTCATAGATTGGTGCATGTCACAGAATAAGTGTTCTTGCAATGATATATTGAAAATGTTTGTGGCTATACATATTTGATCAGAATAAAATTACTGTCTATAATAGATTTTTGTGATGTTCTCTTCAATGTTTAAAGAGCAATAAACATTCACCCTGCCAGGAATTTATGACTTCAGGTATAATGAAAATCAAGTGACACTTTTTATTTTTTTTAATTGCCTTTGCCAAAATATATGTATTTCAGCAATTTTGCTGTTAATCATGGCATATAGTCTTGTGGTTAGATTTTTTAAATGTGTATTTAATTTGTTTTGTATTTGTCCTTAGCTTGACCAAGAATGTTCCAATGTTTGTTTGCACTATGGCATACCCCACTGTGCCTTGCCCTCTTCATGTGTTTGAGCCAAGATACCGACTGATGATTCGCAGAAGTATGGAAACTGGGACTAAACAATTTGGGATGTGTATCAGTGATCTTCAAAACAAGTAAGCATACAATTCTGATGCTTTGATGCAGCTAAGAGTTCTACACTAATGTTATCCTGATTTTTCTGCCTCCTCCCCGTTGTGGAAATGTGAACTTAGCATTGCTGACACTGCTTCTGGTTCTAGTTTTGCAGATTATGGTTGTATGCTGCATATTAGGAATATTCATTTCCTACCTGATGGCCGGTCTGTTGTTGACACGGTTGGTGGAAAGAGATTTAGAGTTTTACAGAGAGGGATGAAAGATGGCTATTGTACTGCAGACATTCAATATTTGGAAGATATTAAGGTATCTATAACTCTCTCTGAGCACTAACCCTTAGTTTTATACCATTTGTTCATAAAGATTCAGCTTCAAATGGTTGGGGTGTCAGAGCAATTGCTGGGAGACCGGGTTCTCTCATACTGAAGAAAAATAGAAATAAATGGCTAATGTTGTTTCTAGCTGTGTTGAGATAGAATTGTGCTTTTCCCAAAATCAATACTAAAAGAGAATTCTATCAACTTGCATGCTATAAAAATTACTTTTAATGGCTTCATAGCCAATAACTAATTTTTCTAATTAAATAAGGTGTAATGACATTTTTTGGACAGCTACAATCTATTCATCATAACTATAAAACACGCCAAAGTATTGATTGTCATGAGAAATTCTTGATTTGAAGTGAGGAATACCTGTACCACAAGATTTTTTTTTTTCTTCTCCTTTCCACCATCACCCCTCAAGGCTTGGATGAATGCCAAGGCTTACTGATTGTTGTTAATAGTTGAAATGGAATGTGTTAAACTGTTTATCTGTGTGTGTGTGTGTGTGTGTGTGTGTGTAGGTGTAGGCTTACTCTAGTGTTCTATCATAGGTTGCAGATGAAGAAGAGCTGAAGAAACTGAGAGGGCTACATGATTTGGTATACAATCAGGCCTGTAGCTGGTTCCAAAGCTTGAGAAACAAATTTCGCAGCCAGATCCTTCAGCACTTTGGGCCAATGCCAGAGAGAGAGGAAAATCTACAGGTGAGCTAAGATTTCTAGCACCAGTTGCTCATTCATTACTTTAAAAAACTTTTCCTTTAAAAAAACAGCTTCATTTAGCCAAGTATGTTAAATTATCTTTTTTATTTGTAAGTTTCTTCTATGCTGCATTTATATTGATAGTATTTCCTTCTGAAGACAAGAACACACAATCTGCATTAATTCTTCAAACACTGATGGCTATATCTTGTGCATTAGTACTCATACTTTTCAGCCAAAACTTCTGCAAGACTAATTTTGACTACTTGATATACAATAAGTTTTCAGCTAGAAGTAAATAATACTGTATGTGCTGCACACACGAAGGGGGCAGTGCCCCTGCTCACTATGCTTGCCAAACTCCTGTCCCTTGGGGTACACAGCCCTGGCTGCTGGGGAGGGCCGGGGCCCTCCCCTTCTCTTCTGCCCCTTCCCCCGCTGGGGCCACAGCTAGCACTGGCCTCTCATGGCCCCCCTTGTAGTCCCTCGGCCCCCTCTGGCTGCTGGAAGAGGGCCGGGGCTGACACAGAGGGTGGTGGCAGCTGCTCTTCGCTATACTCTGGGACCCCGACACTTCGGGACCCTGCGGGGAACTGCTGCCATCACCGGCCTGGAGCACTAGCCTCAACTCCCACCCCCAAGATTACAGTGCCAGCTAGGGATGTTAAGGACTAGTCCACTATCCGATAAGCTTATCAGATAGTCAACTAGTCGATTCCTTCACACACACACCCCGCCCCCGGTACCCCTATCAGAGGCAGCAAGGGTGGGGGGAAGACTGGGTGCTTCAAAGAGACAGCCGCCGCACAGCTCAGTCAGGGATCAGCTGTGTGGCATTTCTGCGGAACCTTGGATCAGCTGGGGAGTCCCTAGCTGACCCTGGATTCCGGGAAAATGCCGTGTGGAACCAGAGTCAACTGGGGAGTCCCCAGCTGATCCTGGGTTGTGCTGAAATGCACGTGGAGCCTGGGATCAACTGGGGAGTCCCCAGCTTAGCTTTGCTTTTTATTAGCCAAATTTTGTCCACTGTTAGCTAGGCCTCAGGCCTCAAACCAGGCCTTTGCTACATGGGCTTTTGTTTCAGGCCCTGTTCTTACGGGGGCATGGAGAGTACTTATTTATGTTAAACCCCAATGTTTTATGCCATTGTTGTGTTCTGCATCTGAGATTGAATTAGTTCCACAGTGTAAAACACAAAACACACATGTAAAGGACAAAAAAGCATATTATTCATTTTGGGTTAAATTGTTATTTTTTTAATAATCCATTTCATTTTAATTTTAGGCACCACCTAATGGGCCAGCTTGGTGTTGGTGGCTTCTAGCTGTCCTCCCGGTAGACCCCAAGTATCAGCTCTCAGTTCTCTCAATGATGTCTTTGAAAGAACGCCTAATCAAAATCCAACATATACTCACATATTTTTCTAGAGACCAATCCAAGTGACTAACTGCCTGGATCTTCCTGAAGAGTTACTTTGTTCTGGTTGTAATCTCAGCTGGAGTTTTTGCTGCCTTTGCACATCTTGTGCTGATTTGAAAAGTGCGATGAAACTGCTTCCCTTTTCTCCTGAGTTCCCCACCAACTTCCAGAATTATCTGGTTCTTCTAATGGGCACCGTCTACAACTAGGATAGGCCACTAAAGTTGCGCATGCAAATACCAATCCAGGCACAGAATCAGTGGAAAAAATCTACACAATTTGCACTATGTATGAGAGCGTGTGTCATGCTAAGGCTTTAGAATTTATCACCACTGACTTTTAAAGCTGTGAGAAATGCAAGGCTTAAGGCTGACAGTCCAAGTTTACAGCATTAAGGATGCATTTTGTTGCGAATAAGAACTTGCCTCAGATACAACTGTCCTTTTGCTATTTGCACAAATATTTGAAATACTGAATGTTGCTATTGTAAAACTGTCTTGAGTATGGCACAGATTCTTAATTATCTTATTTGAATCATAGAACAAGTGATGTATTATATGATGAAATTAGAGAGTTTTAAGGAACAATTGCAAAAAAAGATGAATATGGTACTTCTGTCAAAGATAATTAAACTGTGAATATGGCTTATATACCTATAACTGCATGTTTTAAAGGGAAAATTGAAAACAAATTTAGTACCAGTTAAAATTTTATTGGGCTTTTCTGACTGGTGGTTCTTCTGGGCACTTCAGTAGTTTATAGAGCTTCTAACAAAAAAAGCTTTAGTATAATGTACTAAGAACTGTGCATTGAGACTTTTTTTGAAGAGACAAGCTTAGACTGATTTTTAAAATGTTTATTCATTTTTGGTGCCTCTATGCCTTATTCATGTTACTGGTAGAGCCCACTTTTGTAATTATCTGTTTGTTGCATATTTGTGTCTGACATGTTAGCTTTCTTGTATGTAAATAATTTGTAAAATATTTCTTACAAATCTTGCTTTTGCTAATATATTGAATTTTCAAGAAAAGCTACGTTTGCACTACGTTTGCAATATTTTGTAACAACTAAATGTTAGTTTTATAAAAATGTTTTCGTACATTTCCGTTTGAGGGCATCTAACACAAAGCAAGAAGCATGTTAACCTAGATCAGGGTTGCAAGCACATCTTGGACATGATTGTGGTATGCACATTGATTTCCTGTCATCAGTTCCTATTCTTAGAGGGGTTGCTGTGTTTGTCAGTGACTTAAAAAAAAAAAAAAAATGTGGTCCTCTAGTTAGTCTCTAAGGGTGTGTCTAAACTACAGGGTTTTGTTGACAAAAGTGGACTTTTGTCGACAAAACTAAACCTACCGCTGAATTCTGTCGACATAATGTCTGTCAACAGAAAGCATTATTGCATCTAAACTGTCCTTTGCGTATACACTGCCATGTCAACAAAGCAGCTTGCTTTGTCGACAGAACTGAATGTAGTCTAGATGCTCTTTGTCGACAGATACTGTCGACAAAAGCCTGTAGTCTTGTGCTACAGGTCCACTCGTTTAAGGTGGGGTGTTTTTTTTTTTTTTTTTTTTAAGTTCCCGTTCTGTTAGTCAAATTATTCTGGTAAGACCTCACTGGTTCCTAGACTGTCTTGTTTTCTCAGTCCCTCCTTATTTTAAATTGTCACCATATTTAATGTTGGACATTCTTAAGAATTAAAGAAGTTGAGTTTTACATTTTAAGATTTCCCTTGCTCTGACATCTACCCTTAGGCTTCTTCAGATGTTAGAGGCACATAAAATTCATGTGACTTGCGTATTCCCAGAGCCTTGTCAATACAACTTGATGATCTTTAATTTTTATCTGTTGAAAATGCCACTTTTTAAATTAAGTAATACGGGAAGGGAATTTTTTTTTTTTAGTTAATTTCTTAATACTCTGCTTTAAAGGCTTTAGTCAGACTAGGTTCTCCCTTCCTTATTGCTCATGTCACCTCCACTTAACCTCTTGTTACCGCTGTTGCTCATGATACCATCTACATGTTTTGTTAGTCTTTAAGGGGCTACTAGACTTTGTTTTTCCTGTTAGACTAACTCGGCTACCTCTCTGAAGCTTATGACAATATCTTAGCAACTCTGATTTTATAGCCACTAGTCTTCCTTAGTAATTTTTTTTTAATAGGGAAGATAGATATATCTCGAACTGGAAGGGACCTTGAGAGGTCATCGAGGCTAGTCCCCTGCCCTCACAGCAGGACCAAGTACCATCCCTGTGTGTTAAGTGGCAAATATTCTTCATGTGAAGTTAGTACTTGACCAACTGCAAGGTTTCATCATATTAGTCCTATCCAAACTAGTTGGAACCTTAGAGAAGCATTTTTAGGGCTTTTGTTTAGTTCATCTACCCCACACACACCCTCTTCCACTCTGAGATAAAGTAGAGATGAGAGAGAATGAGGTTTGAGCCAGCAGTTTCGAAAGTGAGTACTTTCTAGCGGGCTGAAGAACTGGCTAATCACACACTTTCTGCTGCTTTTATAGCTTCCAGGCTATTCATTTCAAATGGGAACCTTGGAGGCCTATCAGAATTGAAAAATGAGGAGCAAACCTAACTGCCTGGCTTAAAGGTCACTGAGAGGAAACAGGATCTGTCTCCTGGTTTTGGAGCTGCTATCCATCTGTAGGAGAAAAAGGTGATTGATTAAAGGGAGAAAATTAATAGTATCAATATGCCCCTAAAACAGAAAAACACTGTGCATTAGAGTTCATTACTTTCCTAATATTACTATTCCACATAAGCAATAACTATCATTGTCACAGGGACATGATATGGAAGGCAGTTATTAGTCTAAGAATGGTGGTCCATACAATTAGTGAAAAATGAGTTTCCCCTACATATGAAACTGCTCTTTTATGTCTCCTAATACTTTTTTCTGTGCAGTTTTAAATGCCTTCAGGAATAGGATGGTCTTTGTGTATCTTGGACAAGGTACTTGTATATAGTGGACTGCAAAACATATTGATCAGAACTTTTGTTATTTACCTTAAACAGTCTTTTTGTTGTTGCTAGCTATTCCTTTTACAGTAGACTTCTGATAATCTGGAACTTTTGTGACCTAGGTGTTGCTGGATTATCATATGCCGGAGTATCAGGAGGTAATATAAACTGGTTATACTGTATACAATATATACTATATAAAGTGTTTTTAACCTTTTATTGTACATACTGTATACAGTATACTGTAATGTTTTAGGTTTTTAACCCTTCTTTACCCTTTTCACTCGGTTCAGCTGCTGGCACCTTGTGACTCATTTTTTGGCCAAAGCTCACTTGCTAGGCTCTTTGCCATTTTGATGCCAGACTAGTGGGAGTGCTGTACAATCGGATGCTGGACTATTGGAGTTTTACTGTACCAAGCTGAATTCCTCCTTTTTATATTCATACTGACAAGGGTGTACAATGTTGTAAATATTGAACAATTTTATGAATATTATAGGTGACAGTCATTGAGGGGATGTTACTTTCTATTGAGTTACTAGAATTTCATGTTACCTTATTGACCTAGCTTATAGTGAAGATAGTGTTTAAATTTATTATCTTAGTAGGAGCTGTGAATGAAAGATACAACTACTTCCCTGATAGGAACACTCAAACACACACTTGAAAAGAGGCAAGCTGTTCCCTTATTATTCCCCAACCAGCTGCAGCCTTTGTTTTGCCAAAACTGGGTCTTACTAGACCAAAAGAAAACTAAACAATTAAATGACATGATTCTCTTAGGAAGAGATGAGTTGTCAGTGATCGCTGTCAGGGAAACAAGCAGAAATGAGGTTTTGTTAGGTGGCAGATTTAAGCAAAATGCAGGACAATGTAGCACTTTAAAGACTAACAAGATGGTTTATTAGATGAGCTTTCGTGGGCCAGACCCTCTTCCTCAGATCAAATAGTGGAAGAAAATAGTCACAACCATATATACCAAAGGATACATGGTATATATCTTTGGTGTATATTTATGGTTGTGACTATTTTCTTCCACTATTTGATCTGAGGAAGTGGGGCTGGCCCATGAAAGCTCATCATCTAATAAACCATCTTGTTAGTCTTTAAAGTGCTACATTGTCCTGCATTTTGCTTCAGCTACCCCAGACTAACAAGGCTACATTTCTATCACTATTCTACATGGCAGATTTAAAGCATTGTCAGTTACAGCACTGTTTATAGTAAAACAGTGAACCTGCTTGTGTATCCACACTATCAGCTGCCAAAAGAGTAATGTGACCACACTTGAAACAATAGCATTCAGTGATGTGTTGTGGGCAGCTATCCTACAGAGCATTTCTTACATGAGGCTTTGGGAAGATTGGGGGATGGATGTGAGACAGCTTGGGTCTAGTCCCAATGCCCCCTGGTACCTCCCAGGAGCCTCTGTGTTTGTCTTCATTTAGTGCCATTTTTCAACAGCTTTTGTGCTACATATGCTGTGGGAAGAGATCTTAAACTGTTGAAGAAAATGCTGATTGGTCTCATTAATACATCATGAAAGGGAAGAGTTACTCCTTAAGCTGCAAAGTGCTGAGTCAGATTGTAAGCTTAAGACTCCTCAAATATGACAAGGTTTCTTATGGCATTCACAGAGCTGCTGACCACAATGAAGTAATGGTTTTAGGCTTGGGAAACAAGCCCTGAGTGGTAGGGATCACATCCTCTTGCAAGCTTGGGATGACACAGCAGCTACATAACTTTTGGATGAGAAGCCACTTTTGTGACAGTGTAAGGAACTTGCTTCCATCCTATAATTCAAATATATGACAATGAGCACTATTCTTCCAGGTGAGAAACATTTGGCAATTGCACTGTGGAGGCTGGCTACTCCAGATGGCTTCTAATTGATTGCCATTCTGTTTGGAGGGGGAAGGTAGATGGTTGAACTGAACTCATGTTGATGGAAGTTTGTAGAGCCATCAATAGCATCCTGCTCTGAAAGGCTGTGACTTGGCTATATGCATTTAATTGATAGCTTTGCACAGATATTTCCTGAACTGTGGAAGATGACATACATATTCCTATTTTTGCACTAGACTATCTAGCCTCCAAGTAGTGCATTTGCCATGGATCTCCCAGTGCTCATGGATTACCCTAGGCATGTTACTGACATTAACACTGGCAGCTCTGGAAAGGTGCATGATGCACACATCTTTCAGAACCCTGACCTATTCAGGAAGCTGCACACAGTCTTTCATCCTCAACCAGAAGACAAGCTATCAAGGACATGCTAGTTCAAGACTTCTGAAAGGAGCTATTTACAATCAATTTTCTAGGTGAAGACAGAATGGTCCAAATAATCAGAAAATCAAACCAGTGGTGCCTAAAGGGATGCATAGTTCCACGGTATGCCCATCTGACAGGCAAAATATTGTTTCCAATAATGGTGATAATCCAGTAACAAATAATGGCAATAATCCAGTTTTTCAAAGGCTTCAGAAGTGCCAGTACAAAAATAAGTATGTGCTCAAGTGCAAAACTTACAAGCCACCTTACATGTTTTCTAACAGTTGATTGTTACACCCCCTTGCTCCTGATGGCTCTGGAAAAAATCTGTGATTATCACGTCACCTTCTTTGTGCTCTCTGAAGATGTACCTGTGCTAAGCTTTTGGAATGTGTTCAAACATACACCTAGCAGTACTCTTGCCAAGTTCAAATGCCAGAAAGTGAACTTATAAGTGTGTGCATAATACATGGCCTGACTCCCTATCTTTGTTTCAGGTCTTATCTCATGCCATATGGCATGGTCAATGCTCTCTATTACTGTATCTTAATGGATGATCACTATCACCACAAGCCTTTGGAATACCAAACATTTCCTGTCAATTCTATGTAACAAACCACTTCTTAAACTGACTATGTCTACGTTGTGCTCTCTTGTGCAAGAACATGGAAATGAGGCATTATGATGAAAATCCCCTCATTTGCATACTTAATGAGCCACTATTTTTGCACAAGGGGCTTTTGCACAAAAATGGCAGCTTAAGTATGCAAATGAGGTACAGCAATATTCATCACCTCATTTGCATATGTTGTGCAAGAAAGCAAAATGTAGACCTAGCCTATGGGAGCAGATGTTCAAATTCCAGCAGGATTAACTGAGTTCTTTATTCTTGCCAAGGTACATAAATTATCAACTGTCATGTACTAGTTTTTCAAGTAAGCAAGATTTTATGGTCCAACTCAATGTGACAATGAAATCACACATGGGACTATGTGGAAGCACAGGGGCTTGGTTCTTTTACCTCTAGTTGAAGTTCCCTCTCATCCACCAGCAATGGTGCACTGCCTGATACTACCCTTTGCAAAAGGTGGTTGCATGTTAGTAGTGCTGTATGCATGTAGCTATAAAGTTCTTTAGCATAGCCATTAAGTTTAACGTGTTATGGCTGACACTAAACTAGACAGCATGAATATAGAGAAACTTCTGCAGAAAGGAAATTTGAACTTAGCAATTTGTCATTTTAAAAGCAAATACATAAGTTGGGAAATTGCATGTTCCTTAGAATCAGTATTGTAATAAAGTTAACTTAGTTAAGAACAAAGTGTGAAGCAAAATCATGCTCAGATCTCATAAGTATTTCTACCTTCAGTGAGTTTATGAAAAGTTTCATTAGCAACTTCTCCCTATAAAAGAAAGATACATACCCACCAAAATTTTTAGAAAATTAAGTCTATTTGAGATTATCAGAGGCTCTTTAAAGCATAACTAATGAAATGAAAAGCACTTTTACTTGAACAGAGGACAAAAGGCTTACAAGTCAACTTTGAACACATGATTACTATGAGTTATTCATCTGCTGTTGTATAAGGAACATGTTAACATGAGGACATTGCTTCAGGAAATACTGAAATCAGCCAACATCCATCCTATCTTGTGATGTGTATGGAAAAAAAGCCAGACATTTTTACAACCTCCAGTCGGAAAGCTGGATATCCGAGTCCATTCTAGAACTGTCTTCTAGTTAGGTTTGCAAATCTACAGCTTTGTTATTGCTTAAGGAGCATATATTCATAATTGCAAGTTGAACAGCATAAAGATGTTCTATTTTGGATTAGCACTCCAGTTGAACTATGAAATCCAAGATGCACCAATAACACATTCCATAGCACAGCTGCTAGGGAAAACAGTGATTAATTCCAGTGCAGACTGCACTAAATCTGCATTTTGATATTATGCAGTCTATAGCTAATGCAGTATACAAGGACTAAAGCAGACCACCACAAAATTTCAAGTGAGTCAAAGAATAACTATCCTGTATGCTTTCATTTATTTAAAAAGACAAAATGAAACCAATTGTAAATACTATCATCTACCATACTGACAAGGCATAACCTCTTGTATAACAAAGGGTTTAAAATTTCCAACTGATCCACATGAAGACAGTTTGCACATGCCTCTATTTTTTGAGAGACCAATGTAATGTATGCATTACTTTCCTTTTAACAAGTTATTTATAAGGTGCATTCTCTAAGCTTTTTGTCAGCCTGCTTCAAGGAGATCCACGTATTCAATGTGCTTGCACGCAGCTTGGCCCACACCAAGTGGTTACTTAATCCAAAAATCTGAGCAGCAAACTGTGCAGCTCCTTCGGGTGAGAGTATAGTAGGACAGCCTAGACCTGTTGGAGAAGAAAAAAATCCAATCTTATCAAAACAGGATTTACTATTATAATTATTAGCAAGTAATTTTTCAGGCCCTGAAGGTTATAGTAAAGGATTTTTTAATTTTACTTACTTTGTCCACTCTAATTTGTAAAAGAGAGAAACAATATTACCTCAATAATCCTAAAGATAAACCTTATTCCTTTATTCCTAGAGGAAGACAAGATTGCTCATTTTCAACTGACATGATCAACATGCCCCAAACCTCACCTCATATTTGAAGAATGTAGAATCCCCTAGCTTTTGATAAAACAAAACACACCACCCAATACATATGGTTTAGCCTCTTTCATTCAAATGTTGCTACAATTTTGCAACAATAAATCAGCATATACCTTCAAACAGACATATGGAGAATTGTTCCATGTCTATAAAAATGAAGTTTTTAAATTCAAGCTACATGCATCCCAGAACTGAATCAGTTTAACAGCAACGGAATTCTGTCTACATTAAAGCATCACACCAAGGGTCTTTCACTTTTATAGACGTTGGTATATCGACTCATACTAAAACAGTGTAATGAAGTTAAACATGAAAATAATTCTCAAGCTGATATTTTTAAAGATGTCATCAATTTCAGTACCATTTTAAACTTCAATCATCTAAGTAAGAATACAATGGAAGTTAAGTCCCCTCCCCCCCATATCTTTCTAAGGCTCTTTTCTCCATCTATGCCAGGAAAACTGAAATTTTAATGATTACAGTCAAAACATTTACCTCTCCAAACCCTCTGCAGTACTGACAGAACTGACAAAATATAAATGAACAAAGGCATTGTTGAATTTGGCAGATGTGACCAATATTAAAAAAGTCTAATTACTACAGGACTGTAACTACACATCCCCTAGGTCAACATAATTCTGCTCACCACTGGGCAGTCTAAGAGAAGACCATACATCCTGAGCACCCCAATCAGCTGAGAGAGGAGGACAGTTGACAACTGGATATGAAGTGTTACCAGACAGCACTGGTCCCAAGCCATTGCTTCTGCCAGCTACTGCCACAAACACAGTAGGGATTCCATCACCTATAACAAACAAGAACAATAACTATCAAAAACAGAGGGGGGGGGGGGGAAGAAGCACAATGCATTCTTCCTTCCACCCACCATTTTCATTGAAAAGCTCTGTATTTATGTGCTCTCTCTCACACACAAACACAGACTTTTTTTATTCTTTTGATCAGTCAGTTTAGTTTTACTGCCATTCATGTCTCTGTATGGAATACAGTATTGTAATTCCCCATAATTCAGTAACAGTACATCATAGCTGTTGGTACACCATTTATAGAAGTAGCATACCAGGGGCAACTCACCCACCTAGTCCCTATCTTATGCAGGGGAAGAAAACCTTCAAGATTAATGATAATGGTGGATACTGGCCATTTCTTAATGGAACTGCTGAATCACTGGATTCTTTACCAGTTGAAAACTTTGTCCTGTTGCAACAGAATTAATCAATATTAGGGCTGTAGATTTATCACTATCAACTGATGGGATTAACTAAACACACTCAGGATTAATTGCACTGTTAAATAGAATATCAATTGAAATGTATTAAAATATTCAGATGCTTTTCAATATTTTCTAATATATTAATTTCTATTACAAAATACAAAGTGTACAGTGCTCACTTTATATTACTATTTTTCACTGAATATGTGCACTGAAAAAATGACAAGCAAAAGAAATAGTATTTTCCAATTCACCTCACTTAGGAAGGAATAATCAGAAATACAAAATGGGAAATGACTGCCTAGACAGGAGTTATAAAGAAAAGGATCTGAGTATGACCATGGATTATAAACTAAACAAGTATGTAATACTGCTGCAAAAGACACCACTCCCCCATTCTGGGATATGTTAGCAGAAGTATTGTAAGGAAGACAAAAAGTATTAATTCTTCCATTCTACTCAGCACTGATAATTATCTGAATTTCAACACTAGTTCTATGCACCACAAATTGGAAAAAATCTAGGGGAAAACAACAAAAATGGTTAAGGTCTAAAAAAACATGACCTATGGAAAGATTAGAAAAATAAGTTTGTTTAATCTGCCAAAGATTGAGGGTAGACATGGTAAATCTTCAGATACATAAGAGATGGTTATAAAAAGGAGAGGATTTTTGTGCAGTTTGGGTACGTCTAGACCAGGCATGTCCAAAGTCCGGCCCGTGGGCCAATTGCGGCCCGTGTTCCGGTTTAATACGGCCCCACAGGTAATTTGGCAATATCTATCTTTTATGGCCCCCAACGAATCCATATGTATTGAGATGAATACATTGTAAAATCTCAGTTAATGTCAGTTGGTCTAAATCAGTTATAAATATATTTGGACACAACATGTATACTTGGTGTTATGTTCCTGTTCATATTTTTTGAACTTAAAAGTTGACAGACAACCTTTATTACCAATAATATGTAATGTACTTTACAATGTTCCTGACATATTTCAGCTTCCTGGATTTTTTTTTTTCATCTGGCCTTCAGATATGAAAGGCAGAGTGATTTAACACCTGTTTAGATTTGTCATCCATGTGACGAAATGAAAAGTATGCCGTTTGCAATAAACTTTGCATAAAATAGTTAATTTGCATTTAATTTTAATGGTTCAAAGAATGTCAGGCAAAATGGTCGGCCCTCACGCATGTTCACTTCATCAAATCTGACCCTCTTTGAAAAAAGTTTGGACACCCCTGGTCTAGACTACATGCCTCTGACGACGGAGGCATGTAGATCAGACTACCCGGCATAGGAAAATGAAGCGGCGATTTAAATAATCGCCGCTTCATTTAAATTTACATGGCTGCCGTGCTGAGCCGATCAGCTGTTTGTCGGCTCAGCGCGGTAGTCTGCACGCTCCGCGGTAGACATCAAAGGCATTTGTCGACCTCCCAGGTAAGCCTCATCCCAAGATGATGCATAATCATCGCCGCTTCATTTTCCTATGCCGGGTAGTCTAATCTACATGCCTCTGTCGCCAGAGGCATGTAGTCTAGACGTACCCTTTGTGGCAAAGTTCTTAGGAATTTGAAGAACTCTAGTTATTGGTTCTAAACTTAACATGACTATTCAGATCTCAGAAAGGTAGCTACGTTAGTCTGTAACTTTAAAAACAAGTAGTCCAGTGGCACGTTAGAGATGAACAAAAATATATAGAGCCATGAGCTTTCATGGGTAAAACCTACTATATCAGATGGTTTACCTTCATACTCTGACTTGATCCTCAGAGTTTCATCTGGTCCTTTGTGAGCAGATGTTACTCGTAACTCACAAGGAATTCCAAAATTTGCACATGCCTTTTTTATTTTTTCACAGTGGCCAAGATCAGAGGATGATCCCATCAACACCACAACTCTACCGTGGCTCTTTGTTTTCAGAAGCAACTGAAGTGGAAAGAAAGAAAGAAAAATGAACCACAATTCTTTAACAGAGTACAGAAGATATTGTCAAGTTCTACACAGACTACAATTAACTAACAAAGAGTACCTCCACTCTTTCTGCAACCCATTCAAAGTTTCTTTTAACCATCTGCAGTGCTTCAGGAGTCACTTCTTTTAGATCACGGTAAGACTGAAATACACAGATAGCAAATTATACATGATATTCTATTTGGAAGTGTGATGGTCAATCATTTTGATACTTATATAGTTAACAAGATGCAACTAAAACCTTCCAACTACTAGAGGCTACAAAATTTTATGCCATCTTTCCAACACCTGTTTCTTGGAATATATGTTCTTTCTATAATAGATTCTTCCAAGACTTCCAACATGATACCAGGGGAATCCCCACATTTCAAATTGAGCCATTAGCTCCAGCAAGCAATTTTTTCCATCATTTTATAGTAGACTATCACCCCCAACTTCAGTCAATTCCTTTCTGAGAGAAAACAACTTTTGTGCTTGGCTGCCTCAGCCATGATGTGTTAGCCAGGCATCTCATGCCCAACCAGTTAGTTGGAGGCTTCTTTGCAAATTACAAACCATGCTGCTTTGGCATGTAAATTTTCATTTGGAAGCAGAGCACTGCCAACATCTAACAAAAGAAACAAAGTTATACTAGTGGTGGATTAACACCATACCAGGGATTTGCTCAGATGCATTTTGTTGTATAACACCTAACATAAGTGACAAAGAAACACCATTCATTTTTTATGTAATTCAGTTTTTAAAAGAAGCAGGTCTAATTGAACTTTGTTGGTAATGGCACTAGAACACTGCTATCTTACTCATGGATTATCGTGGGCATATGTTATGGCAGCTTGCGCACACTAGGGAGGCCACTCCCATGTTGGACATGACTAAAAATCACAAAAGTTTCACAAAAGCAACATTCAATGCAGCTACAGTTACCACACAATTATAAATCAATTGCAATACGAGTACTGTACTTACATTTCAGTATAAACAAGTCATTGGTTGATATAAAAGTTTAGTTCATACTGACGTCACTAGTGTTTTTATATACCCTGTTGTGAAACTAGGCAAATATCTAGGTGAGCTGCTGTATCCCCTGCAGGATCTCTGTAATCCCCAGGGGTAGCAGTGCTCTTGTAGTGAGCTACTGCTCCAGCTAAGCAATTACATCAGTGTTGGTTATCAGTTAAACTGAGTTAAGACAGCAGAAACTTTGACCCCAGCAAATCCAAATACTCCAAAATGAGCAACTTGGAAGTTCTGGAGAGCACTGCAGATTTAACAGTACAGAGGGCTCTATCATTGCACCAGAAAATATTGTGGGAATTCCGGTTAACAATACAGGAATCCTTAAGGACTTGATTCTGTTGCCATTTAAGTCAATGGGAATTTTGCAACTAACTTTAACAGGATCAGACCAAGTCTATGTGGCCTAGTTTGCATAAGCACAGACTGCTTACATGCTGTTTTCCACCTTCCATCCCCCAACAAAATGAGATATAGTTTTGTTTTTATCTCTAATTCAGTCCCAAAATGGTAATATTACCTGTTTGTCTTTCTGCTGGCTTCTGTCTCCTGATGGCCACAGTCTCCAAGAATCATTATCAATAACATCAGCAAGGACAATCTCTTTTGTCGTTATATTAACACCAAACTCAATCTAGCAAAATTAAATGAGAGCAGTTTTGAAGAGCTGTAAAGTAGCATCAAAAACTTATTCCACTACTTTCAGAACCATGATCTACAAGACAGATATTTTCTAATACCTTCATGTCTACAAGAGTGCAGTTCTGTGGTAACCAAGATTTTTCCAGTATCTCAAAAATAGCCTGTGTAGAGTGGGCCATAATATCTACTTCAGTTTGGCCAATAGTAAGTCCAGCAAAGCAGAACTTGGCTTCAATTAGTTGCTCCTCAGACCACTGTGGATCATTTGCAGCATCATCCTGAAAATCCAACAATAAGACTTTTACTATAACTTCAAAAAGTATAGTTCACTTGCACATTACCCTCTACAGTGTGGATTAAGGTTCTGAGATCGATACATAGGCAGTCAATTTAGTGGACCAAGTCAAGACCCACCAAATTGACTGCTGATCACTTTGCGGTCGAACCCTGTACTTTATCCCTCCCCCCCCCCCCACACAGAAGAAGAGTAAGGTAAGTACATGAGTTTATTTTGTCAATCCTCCTTCCCCCCACAGCAGAGACTCCACGGCAACTCAGTCTAAGGCAGTGGTGACCAACCAGTAGATCGGGATGTACTGGTAGATCTTGGAGCCTCTGACAGATGATCCCAATAGGTTTGTCCAAGAGGTTATCAAACCCAGCACTTCAGTTGTCCTCCCTTTCTCTTCCCACCCCCCAGACTGCTGCACATCTCCTGCCCTCTGCCTTGGAGCTGTCCCCTCAGGAGCCCCTGATTTCAAGGTACTGCCCCTCCCACTTTGTATCCTATGTCCACAGAGCAGAGAGGGGGCACAGCAGGATTTGGGATGGAGTTTGCTGGTTGCTTTTGGGAGTGGTGCAGGGCCAGGGCAGGAGTGAACCTGCTTTAGCCCCACTGCATCACCACCCAGGAGCCACCTGAGGTAAGCAGTGCTGTCACCACATCCCAAAACCCAACCCTAGTCATGAACGCCCTCCTACACCCCAAGCCCTAGCCCCAAGCACCCCTGCATCCAAACACCCTCCCAAGCCTGCACCTTGAACCCCCTCTGGCATTCCAACTGCCTGCCCCAGGCTCAGTTCAGAGCCCCTCTCACACTCCAGATCCCTAATCCAAAACCAGAGCCTGCACCCCAACCTGCTTCCCCAGCCTGGTGAAAGTAAGGGAGAGAGGAAGGATGGAGTGAGCAGGGACCTTGAGGAAGGGGCACAAAGGAGGTGGGGCAAGGGTATTTGGGTTTGAGGTAGATCTTGGATGGCACTTAAATTCAAAAAGTGATCTTGTGCTTAAAAACGGTTGGAAATCACTGATCTAAGGTATGTTGACTCCAACTATATTATTGACATAGCTGGAGTTGTGCACCTTAGGTTGACTTTCTGTGGTAGTGCAGACATTGGCTAAGACTGGAAGGTGCATCAGAGAGGCAAGTTTAAGACAAAATTTTCAGTCTTTTTAGGTCAATCCACAAAACTAGTTCAGTAAATGTTTCTAAACATGCTAGTAAGTCCTAAAGAATTAGTTACATCACTCAGACTTTACCAGACACTAATAAAGGGGAGGCTCTATATTTAATTTATCTCCATTGTAGGTAGTATAAAAGTAATAAAATAAGCTGTAACACTGTGCACTTTTCAGCTCTAACCAGCACTTAGCCTACACATCTATTTCCACAGTGCTACAGACTGCTCAATTTTAACAAATCCCAAGAGGACTTTTAATGCTAGTAGCTAACTAAATACAGATTGAACCTCTGGTCTGGCAACATTTCTTGTTCAATATGCCTGGGGACTCCCTGGGTGGTCCAGGCCTGGCCCACTTAAAGGGAAAAATTGGACTAGGGATGTAGCAGCTCAATGGTCAGGGCCGGGAGCTAGCCCTGACCTCCCCTGGTCTGGCCAACTCCTTCATTCGAGACTGGTCAGTTCCCAAAGGTGCCAGGCCAGGGTGGTCTAAGCTGCAATGCAAGTCTGTTGCTAAATGTTATTTTAAAATCTGCTTATTTATTGGCAGCCCGTATGTTAAATACAGGTCAAGTAGTCATTTCACTTTTAAAGACTTTTAAAATCTCCAAGTGGACAGAAGTTGCTGTATGAAAGCAAGCAACAATCTTCGAGTACTGTAATTTAGCGAATATAACCCATGGGTTATATACGTTTTTACAAACCCCGCCCCCCGCGCGGGGTATACTCAGGTGCGGGGTATACAGAATTTTTTTTACTCACCAAGTGGTGAGCTCTCCATTGCCTCTTCCTATGGCTGCACAGCCGCCAGCCTCTGGGTGGGGGAGTGCTCGCCCCCCAGTTTCTGCGCAGCCACAGGAAGGGGTGGGGGAGTGCTCATCCCTCTGCCCCTTCCTGCGGCTGAACAGGAACTGGGCGGTGAGTGCTCCCCCACCCGGAGGCTGGTGGTTCCTGCTCCCCCGCCCCTTTCTGCAGCTATGGAGGAAGCTGTGGGATGAGCACTCCCCTGCCCGGAGGCAGGCGGCTGTGCTGGAACCTGGGGTGGTGAGTGGCTAATCCCCCCCCGTAAATATACCCCCAGCACAGAAAAGTCTTGTATGCCCCACGGGTTATATTCATGTGTGGGGTATACAAGATTTTTTTTTTACTCAAATAGAAAAAACCGCGAGGTATATTCGCTAAATTACGGTATATTTTTGCCAGATCACGCAGTGCATACATCTTGTCTATTAAAAGGTTGTATGTATGATTATCATCTTTCAAAAGGGAACTCTATTTTATATTGCTGAAGCACTAGGGTGGTCACTGACCAGGTCCTTCTCATGTTTCCCTACAACTGAGAGAAGGAGGGCAAGGTGGTGGTGGAGGAGGAGGAGGAGGAGGAGGAGGAGGAGGAGGAGAGCGGGGGGAAGAGAGGGAGAAGTCTCCCATTTTCACAAGGATATTCCTTCAGTTTTAGCCATGCTCTCTCCTCAGAGGGAAGAGGTCAGCACCATTCTGAAGTGGTCAGCATGCAAGGAAGCAGATCATAGTTCCCCAGAAAAGTTTTCCCTACCCATTCACCATCCAGCGCTAAGGCAGCTACTTGGTTTGGCATCTCTCTGCTATTGAGTATTCCTGAATAGACCAGTTACTTATTAAGACTGATCACTCTGCTCCATTTCTCTCATCTCCCACCCCACAACATGTTGCTACCAACCTGCAGAACTCTAGCATTACAAGGAAGCATACTGTGAAACCAATACTCTCTAAACAAATTCAATTTGCTTTTGTTCCTTTCAGCAGGGAAACCTGAAAACCGGCTGTCCAGAGATATTCCAATTTTTCCATGTTATTCATTAAGATGGTAAAAAATGCTCTCTCTATATAGACCATGATCTTCTGTATTTCTGGGGTACCGGCAAATTTACCCAAACTACACACGATATGTGTCAGAAGGACTTCACCAGCAATGTCTTGCAAGAACAAGGATAAACCAATGTAAAAAAGATTAAATGTTGATGCTCTGAAATATGTAGCATTCTTCAAATCATTCTTTTTCCTCACTCCTTCCACTTCCAGTCCAACCAGAAGTTTCTCATTCTAGGTTTATTTTCCTACTTCCTGCCCTCCTAGTATGATCTCCCCCTTAGGTAGCCTATTCCTGGAGTGATACATCCTTATCTTATCACAAGGAAAGGGTGATGCTGACACCACATCTTTCTAGAAGGATATTTAAGTCTCTGTTAGTGGATGGCTCACATGATATATACTTAACCGCTATGATCTTGCCACATTAAGAACTAGGGCAAAACTCTCTGTATATTTAGGGTATGTCTATACTATCAGGTTTTGTCAACAAAAACATATGTCGACCCGGTGCAGCCTCTGCCTGGGGCAGTTGAACAGGATTTTACATCCCTATTTCCTGCATCATCTCACTTACGCTATGCTCCCAAACCCTGCCAACACAAGAATGAAAAATCACATATGAACTCTATTTGTTTAATGGTGAAAGTACACAGACAACTTAAGTGATCTAAAGGATAAGACGACAAAAAAAATCAATTAACATACATTCTATGTTACGGACTCTCATGGACCACCTCCTCTCTCATGCTGTCTCCCCATTTGTGATTACAAATGCCTCTCCCCCACCCTTGTTTCAATTACAGCAATAGTTTACATCAAAGATTAACAAACATTGTGCTTAACACATTTTTAGTTGCTTTGTAATGGGATTCAGATGTTGGAAATGAGGATTGCATTATGTAACCAGACAGCTTTCTGAACTAGTTGGAGAATCTCTGATCTAAGAAAATATTTTTGTAATGAAAGACATTTTTGCAATGTTGCAAAACACGGTGTCATTAGTAGTTGCTTAAAATATATCAGTAAAGTTTCATTTCAGTTTAATGGCACACTTGTAAACCTAAAATACCACTTGTCAAAAGAGTTTTACTTATAGCTGTTATAAAGTGATATATATCTCTTTCCCCCTTTGCTTGTTTTGTGTATAATCAGTTTCATTATTTTTTCAATAGGAGCAATTTACCCAACGGTGGGCAAACTTTTTGGCCCAAAGGCCACATCTCAATATGGAAATTGTATGGAGGACCATGAATGCTCACAAAATTGGGAGTTGGGGTGCAGGAGGCAATGAAGGCTTCGGCTGGGGGTGCTGGCTCTAGGATCAGGCTCAGTGGTTTGCGGCACAGATTGGCACACCAAACCGGGATCAAAGGTTTGGAGGACACGAGGGGGAGAGGAGGGAGATCAGGACTGGAGAAAGACTCAGGGATGCAGAATCCAGGCAGCACAGACATAAAGCAACTCCTAGAAGCAGCAGCCCATCTCCCTTTTGACTCCCATGCAGAGGTGGGGGTTCCATGCCTCTGTGCTCTGTCCATATTCAGGCATTGCCTCTGCAGCTCCCAATGGCCATGGTGACTGGCCAATGGAAGCTGCTAAGGGGGCGGTTGGGGCAAAGGTAGCATGCAGAAAATTCCAGGCCACCCCTGCTTCCAGGAGCCACAGGGAGCATGGCAAGACAAGTTCCCAACCTCGAGGTCCAAACAATGGGCCAGATGCAGCCCATAGTTTGCCCACCCCTAGATTAGCCAGATTCATATTTCAGGCAGACAGTTACCATTAAACACATTAACTTCTTTTGTTTACGAGCAAGTTACACATTGTACTTACCTTGTAAAACATCTCAATTTTGGGTGGGTAAAATTTATATCCTTCCTTGACACCAGGGTTTCTTTTCAGGAAAGAACCAGTAGCAATTCTTCTACACACCCATTCAATTGGAATCATTTCACACTGAGCTGCTATGAAGGCTGTATCACCATGTTTCCTGACAAAAGCAGTTTTGATTCCTAAATATAAAAGATTCAGTTTTACTGCTCTGTACACTTCTATGGGTGAACTGAGAACTGTGATCAGAATGGGGTACATCTGATCAAAGAGAAGTGTTTAATCAGAAGTTTGTTTTCTCAAAGTTCTACATGTTTTGTTCTGTAGCTACAATATACTTAAGATGATCACTTTCCCATTGAAACCTAAATTAGGACAAACAAAATTGTCTCAATTCAGAAAGCATTCTCTCCCTCCAGTACCATCCAACAAAATATACTGTACATTATACAAAGCTTTATAAATTAGTTTGTAGTGTGCTTTCAGAACTTGCTTAAAACCAGCTACTTTGCAATTTTCCTGATGTTATATGTCACTGGTGTTCAACCTTTTAAAAAATGTCAAACAGAGATGAGGACCCTTTTGAAAATCCTAGATAAAATCTGCAGATCCCCAGGTTTCAGCAGGTTGAAAACCACTGCTATATATAACCAAAGCCATTGCTCCTAGAGGATGCCTGCCCATTTTCATCTCTCTTCTAGAGTAACAGCAAGCAGATGTCATGATGGGAAACATGCATACAGTTTAAGTAATTTTAGAAGTCAACCATAATATTTTTCATATTATGTGGCAAGCTATGAATTTAGCTCTGCAGATATTCCCAATGTAAAGTGTGTTGACTATTACATCATCATTTGAAAGTCTCAGAAGGGTAGCTATGTTAATCTAACTTCAAAAACAAGTAGTCCTGTCAATTGTAATTGTAAGTGCTAATGAGGCTGAAGCAGGCTGAAAGTGTTCCATACTTAGCTTTTCATGTCAATGGGGTGTTGAATGTAATTATAAAATCAGTTTTCCTATGTCAGCCAGTTCAAGTCTTTGTTTAGGCCAAGAAAAACAAATCAGATATTAGAGATGGTAATACACAGAAACCTGTAGGAGAACATTTTAACTTGCCTGGGCACTCATTAATGGATTTAAAAAGGAGCCATTCTTCTACAAAGGAATTTCACAAGCAAGCTACAGAGAGTGCAGAATGTATCTTCATAAGCAATAATTTGACAGTTTCTTTGCTGCTGATGGGGAGGGATGGGGGGACCTTTTATGTTCGGTTTAGCGAGCCCTAACTAGACCCATTAAATCAAACTTTGGAAGATTGATTGCAGCAGCGTCGATTTCCCATTTGGTGAATACTAGAGATGTTAGGTATTGTGTAATTGAATAGTCGTGTAATTCCATGAAATCGTAGTGGTTACATGACTATTCGACAGTCCCCGCAGGCAGGGCTAACAACACTCCTGGCCCCACTCACAGGGAGCCCCTGCCAGCACATTCTCCTGCCTCTGATAGAGGCAGCAGTGCAAATCGTGGGGACGAGGGGGCAGGCGGCATCGGGGAGCTAGTGGGAACTGGCTTTTAAGATGGTTCCTGCCTGCCCCGCCTCCCCACTGCTTCTGTAGGAGGGGAAAAGGGAGGTGAATCCACAGAACCACCACATGTGGGGAGTCAGCTTGGAAGTCGGCACCCCCCTGCATATCAGCTCTAGCCTTCATACCTCACCCTCTGTGCTGCTGCCTATCAGAGGAACCAGCAATGGTAGTGCGAGGGGGGACAGGTAGATGCGGTGCTCGCTGGGAGCCGGCTTTTAAACCAGCTCCTCACGTCCACCGTCTCTCACTCGCTCCTCTTCCACCCTTCTGCCTCTGAATCAAAGGCAGCGCGGAGGAGGGGGCAGTGCATGTAGTTGACAAGATTAACTGATAAATCCAGGTTCTTCTTCGAGTGGCCCCGTGGGTGCTCCACTCTAGGTGTCGGGTCCCGTCCCGGCGCCGCAGCTCGGAGACTTTTCATAGCCGTGCTCCCGCCGGCTCGCGCATGCGTGATTCACCAGGATAGCGTTCGCGCCTTTGATCAGCCGCGCGCGAGCCGGCAACCGTCAGTTCCTCTCAACCGCCTCAGGTCGCGGTCGGAGCTCCCTGATCTCTTATCTACTCATGTTTAGATAGTTGTCTACCTGTAAATAGTTAGAGTTCTTAGGGTTAGCTGTGTTCCTGTTTGCTTTACCTGTTCCCTTGTTTAAAAAAAAAAAAAAAAAAAAAAAAAAGAGAAAGTGGTTCTTAAAACTGTTTTTCACTCTAAAGCGCTGCGGCTAAGCGCAGCTGTGAAATTGACTAACTACAGCGCGTTAAACCAGCTTCAATCTTTCCATAACTTGACTCAAAATGCCAGGATCAACTGGGTTCAAGAAATGTTCGACCTGCCGAGAAGCCATGCCAACGGCTGACGGCCATGATAGTTGTATTAGGTGCCTGGGAGACACTCATGTCCCCGACAAGTGCACCCATTGCCGCAAACTGACTTCGAGAGCCCGGAGGGAGCGGGAGATGAAGCTCCGCATGTTCATGTTCGGCAAGGCATTGCAGCCTGATCCTACCCCTCCAGCAGCCACAAAAATCTCCCAGCACAAGCGGAGAGTGGCTTCTCCGGGACCGACTGACTCCCAAGCGGCAAAGCCGCCCCGGGCGCGATCCCTCCCTGTGACAGCTTCAACCCCGGCAGCGGCATCTAAATTGACCCCCGGGGGGTCCACACGACTCCCGGGGAACGGCACAAAGGAGCCCTCATCATCTAGAGCCAGAGCGGCTTCAGCACCAACACCGGGAGCGGAGCCGCAATTGAAGAGCAAGCCGGCAGCGGCTTCAGTTTCCCGCGCCTTGAAACTGACAAGCGCGCCGGCACCGCAACTGACCAGCGTCCCGGCACCGGCTTCAGCGGCTTCAACGGCGCCCGGAGGATCGGCGCCTGTCTCCCCTGTTCCGGCGGTGACGTCGGCACCGTCTTCCCCGGCACCGAGACCTGAGGCAGAACATGCTAATGTCTCAGGCTCGGCACCTATGTCAACTCTGGCACCGGGCGTCCTGCTGACACCGGCGTTAGATCAGCAGCAGCTGGCCTCTCCGGCACCGTCCCGACCTCAATCAGTGACTGGTTCCCCTATACCTCGGGGTAGAGATCAGACTCCAGCACATAGCAAATCATTATCAAAGACCCATCACACAGGTCTTTTTCCCCACCTGCTTCACCAAGAGGGCGGAGTCGCTATCACGACTATTTTTCCCCCACTCGGATGATGTACAGTCGACATGGTTATAGGGATGCGGTGTATTTGGATGCACATCGATCCCGTTCACGATCCCGATCGCCCTCCCGTTTCTCGAGATACGGATCGGGGAGGCGCTCCCCCTGCCGCGTCTATTATATCCAGCATGATAGCGCACGTTCTTCTCGATACCCCTCTCCGTCACGCTCTGAACGTGGCTGTGACCGATATCATAGATCGTATGACGAACGCCTCTACCGTCATCGTTCACCTTTATCGCATAGAGGGTCTTCTCACATCTGCCAATCACCGTTAACGGACTACTCACACCACAAATCACAATCACTACACTCACCTTCTCCAGCTAAAAGCTCAACAATTCAATTAGACCAATCCGAACCAGAGGAGGGTCAACTATCAGAAACGGAGGACCCTAAACCAGAAACTTCCCCCGCGGACTGCCCATCGTCTTCCCCGGATGAAGCAATTTGCCCAGCTGAAATCTCCCCACCGGACGATCTGAAACATTTCCAGGACCTCTTCAAGCGAGTGGCAGACACACAAGACATCCAATTAGCAGATGTGCCTGTTAAGAGACATCGCCTTCTCAAGAATATACGCCCTCAACAACGTGCGAAAGTAGCCCTACCAATCGATGAGGCGATTATGGAAGTAGCGGACGACATATGGCAAACCCCAACATCAATTGCACCTACAAGTAAAAAGGCTGATAGAAAATATTTTGTTCCAGCAAAGGGGTTGGACTTTTTATTTAATCACCCCCAACCCAATTCACTAGTAGTGGACGCAGCGCAACGTAGGAGTAAGGCGCCACAGTACAGAAATCCCCTTTCAGACAAGGACAATAAAAAATTGGATATATTTGGGAGGAAAGTGTACTCGTCAGCTACACTCTTACTCCGCATTGCGAATTACTCAGCCCACCTATCAAACCATAATTTTGATAATTACTCCAAACTAGCGGATTTATTGCACCATCTCCCAGACACCAAGAAGCCACTCCTGAAAGCGATAGTGCAGGAAGGGTACACATCGTGTAGCGCTGCGCTCCAGATCGCTATGGATGTGGCTGACACAGCAGCTCGGGCCGCTGCCACTGGTATAGCCATGAGGAGATCATCTTGGCTTTTGTCTGCAGGGGCACCGAAGGAGTGGCAGAGCAAGGTTGAGGATTTGCCCTTTGACAAACTTAAACTTTTTGCGGCAAACACTGATGAGGTCCTCCATTCGGGAAAGGACTCACGCACCACTTTACGTACACTGGGGATGTATACACCTTCCTTCAAACGGAGGCGTTATTTCCCATACCAACGGAGGTATGACTTCAATTTCCCTAGACAACAATCACGGCCCTTCGACAACCAGCGTCCTAGACAGCGCCCCCAGCGCAAGAGTCCACAACAGAACCGTTCGGGCAATCAACAGTCTACCAAGCAACAGATTTGACTTGCTTGTCGAGGATACAAACCAATCTTCCATAGTCAATGCGGAATCGCACCATCTTTTTCACCATCGTTTACGCTCTTTTTACCACCATTGGTCTACGATCACCACAGACAGATGGGTGCTAGAGGTAGTTCAATCCGGCCTCCCCATTCCTTTTCTCTCTATTCCCCCTACCACTCCCCCCTCCCCGTCCCTCTTCAGGGACCCCTCTCACGAGAATCTATTGGAGCAAGAAGTGCAACGTTTGCTCAACATCGGGGCGATAGAGAGAGTTCCCAAGCAGTTTTGGGGGAAAGGCTTTTACTCCCGTTATTTCCTCATACCAAAGAAGTCGGGAGGATGGAGGCCCATCCTGGACCTTCGAAGACTAAACCGGCACCTTCGAAAGCAGCGCTTCAAGATGGTAGCTTTATCGACCATTCTGCCGTCGTTGAACGAAAAAGATTGGTTTGCAGTCCTCGACTTGCAAGACGCTTATTTCCACGTAGAGATTCACGTGGCACACAGACGCTTCCTTCGGTTCCAACTGGGGAGCGATCATTACCAGTACAGGGTTCTTCCATTCGGCCTGGCATGTGCCCCCAGGGTCTTCACCAAGATGCTAGCAGTGGTCGCGGCCCACCTACGCAGGTTAGGGGTGACGATATTTCCCTACCTGGACGATTGCCTTCTAAAAGGCACGACCTACACGGAAACGTGTCATATGGTTCGGACAGTGTCCGACGAGTTTGCTACCCTGGGTCTTCTCATAAATTTAAAGAAGTCAACACTAGTTCCATCCCAAAATCTCATGTTCATAGGTGCACGCCTCGATTCAACCACGGCTCGCGCGTATTTACCGATGGAACGTTTTACAATCATCAAGGAATTGGTGCACACGGTGGTCCACGCTCCAACGATTCCCACACGTGTCTGTTTGCAACTGTTGGGGCACATGGCGGCTGCCACCATCGTCGTGCCCAACGCAAGGTTACGTTTTCGTTGCCTCCAACACTGGTTAGCCACGGTCTACATCCCGTTGAAACACGGTATCCACAGACCTCTAGTGGTGCCGCAGTATGTCCGGGAATCCCTCCAGTGGTGGGTCAACCCGACCAATCTCCTCATGGGCGTTCCATTTCATCGTCCCCAACCTACTGTACAAATAACGACAGATGCCTCCCTCACAGGCTGGGGAGCCCACATGGGCAATCTCACGGTCCAGGGACGGGGGTCGACAAGAGAAATGCTTTTGCACATCAATGTGCTAGAATTGAGAGCGGTGCGACACGCGTGCAGGCATTTTCAGTCACGCATTCGAAATACAACCACAAGGATTTTAACAGACAACATGGCGACTATGTTTTATATAAACAAGCAAGGAGGGGCGCGATCCCGTTCTCTTTGCACGGAGAGCATCCGTTTATGGAATTGGTGTATTACCAACAACACTGTTCTAACAGCTTCCTACCTGCCGGGTACCGACAATGTAGTAGCGGATTCTCTCAGCAGGCGCTTTCCACACGACCACGAGTGGGAGATTCGCTCGGACATACTGAATCACATCTTCGGTCGGTGGGGATTTCCAGCGATAGACCTGTTTGCGACAGAACTCAATTCGAAATGTCCCAATTATTGTTCAAGAGCTGGGATAGGACGTCATTCGCTGGGGGACGCCTTCCTGCTCCATTGGGGGACGTCGTTACTGTATGCTTTCCCACCAGTAGTGTTAATTCCCAGAGTTCTCGAAAAGATCAACGTAGACAAAGCTCGGGTAATTCTTCTCGCGCCAGCATGGGCTCGCCAGCCTTGGTTCTCAACGCTTCACCAGATGTCAGTGAGAGTCCCATATCCTCTACCTTCCCTTCCGAATCTGTTGACCCAGGACAACGGATTCCTCAGTCACCCACGACCGGAGATCCTACACCTCACTGCGTGGATGCTGACTGGTTTACCGACTCCGAGCAATCCTGCTCTCAACGAGTCAAGCAAGTGTTGATGCATAGCCGGAAACAATCTACTCGTATTGCTTACACAGCTAAGTGGGCAAAGTTCCAAACCTGGTGTGCAGACAATAAAGTGGACTCGCGTGCTGCCCCTTTACCTTGCGTACTGGACTATCTCTTGCAACTTCATGACAACGGTTTGACAATTGCATCGCTACGGGTGCATCTGGCAGCAATTAATGCATTCCATCATAGGGTTGGTGATAGTTCGTTGTTTGCTCACCCCACTACGAAGAGATTTCTGAAGGGGCTCTCGAATCTCCATCCCCCGCGGAGACCTCCCCCCCCGCATGGAATCTGGACCTGGTCCTACAGACTTTGACTCGTCCCCCTTTCGAGCCCTTAGCAACAGTAACACTACACTTACTTACGCTCAAACTGGTTTTTCTCCTAGCCCTCACCTCAGCTCGCAGAGTGAGTGAGATAGCAGCCTTCATGGCCTCTCCGCCATACACAGTTTTCTCGAAAGAAGCAGTAACCTTGAGGACCCACCCAGCTTTTATTCCGAAGGTGTCTTCTGAATTCCACATAAATGAACCGGTGGTCTTACCGTGCTTCTTTCCGAAACCTCATACCTCAACCCAAGCAGCGCTCTTACATACTCTACACGTGAGAAGGGCATTGGCGTTCTACATCGACAGAACACGGGACTTTAGTAAAACAGACCGTCTGTTGGTTGCGATAGCGGGCCACTCGAAAGGACAGCCTCTAACGTCTCAGCGCATTTCTAAGCTCATAGTCTTATGTATATCGAGGTGCCATTCGCTGCGAGGGAAGCCTCTCCCCTCTCGCCCTAAAGCTCATTCAACTAGGGCAGTGGCTGCCACTACGGCCTTCCTCAGTGGAGTGTCACTTCGCGACATTTGTAGAGCAGCAACATGGTCTTCATATGAAACTTTTATAAAACATTACGCTATAGTAGAACACTTTGCTTCAGATTTCTCCGTGGCTACAGCAGTACTAAACCGTGCTAATAGCCTTGGTTCCGGAGCGCTGTGATTCTGCTCTATGTACTGCTCTGAAGTCACCTAGAGTGGAGCACCCACGGGGCCACTCGAAGAAGAAAGAGAAGTTACTCACCCTGTGAAGTAACGATTGTTCTTCGAGATGTGCCCCGTGGGTGCTCCACGACCCGCCCTTCCTCCCCGCTCCGGGAAAATTTCTCTTCTTGTTGTCTCTTTCAGATGAGCGGATGAGAGGAACGGACGGTTGCCGGCTCGCGCGCGGCTGATCAAAGGCGCGAACGCTATCCTGGTGAATCACGCATGCGCGAGCCGGCGGGAGCACGGCTATGAAAAGTCTCCGAGCTGCGGCGCCGGGACGGGACCCGACACCTAGAGTGGAGCACCCACGGGGCACATCTCGAAGAACAATCGTTACTTCACAGGGTGAGTAACTTCTCTCTACATGAGCTTTCGTGGGCACAACCCGCTTCTTCAGATGACCAGAGTACTTCCAACACTCCAGTCATCTGAAGAAGAGGGTTGTACCCATGAAAGCTCATGATACCATCTATATGTTTTGTTAGTCTTTAAAGTGCTACTAGACTATTTGTTACTTTTTAAGTTTTTCCTGTTACAGACCAACTCGACTACCCCTCTGAAGCTACAGAATTTTAAGTTTGCTTTTACTGCCCTCTCTGTTTTTCCCAAATGTGTATTTTAGAGCTGCTGCTCTTAGTTCACAATAATTGCAAGTCAAATTCTGTTTCTATGAAAAGTGAAAGAAATTAACAGACATCTCACTTATAGACACCACTTTTGTATCACCTTCCAGTTCAGAAGAGTTCAGCAAAGTAAATAAATTGCCTCTCTCCTCCCATAAGGCATTAACACCAACTGTTAGCCGCTAGTTGAGAAATCCAGGATACCTCTGCTGTTTACAGTTGCAATGGCACTTTTGCTCAGTCTAAAATGCATACTCTGGTCAGTTTAGTAAGGGGATGTTTCTGCCTCTCCTTCACTCCTAATCAATGGAGCAGAGTCACAGATTTTGCTAGACACATGTATGAAATAAGATCTTAACGTCATACTCTAGTCTGATTTTAAACTAGGAGTTGAAAAGGAGCATAAGGTAGGGGGCCGTGAGGGAAGAGAACGGTGTCCAGAAAGACAGCAGTAATGCACATTAGCTTTCTGGGTTTGGTGGACTTCAAATATGATAAATTAATTTGTGTTTAGTAGTCTAGATCAATAATCTTATGTTACTCTTGAAACACTGATATAAAGAAACTTACAAAAGTCAGTCTGTTCCAAAACCTAGGTGAATTAATGTTTACGCCATTTCAGTCAGTCATATAGGACTTACCATATACAACATAAATGCATGTATTTTACCTGTAAAATACTTACCAGATTCATGAAGCAATTGAAAAACACAGCTAGTAGTTGTATTGGAGATTGCTGCCTTTCCTTCCATATGATCCTTTCTAGCTGCATTCCCTGCTGTTATTTGGTCTTTTGATTGCATCAGCACACAACCTGCGAGCTCTGGCAACTCATAGACTTCTTTTGTTTTACCTTCATTAATTTTTTTCCCAAGTTTAAGTTCTAGAGAAATAAAGTTAATTTTTTTAAATGATAAATGTTGTATAAATTACGATTATTTTGGCTAATCATATGTTCAAATATATTTTGGGAAGCTGAGATAGTTAAAGACCAGAAGGAATACTCTAATAATGCTCCAGCATTTTCTTCAGTGATTATAGAGGAACATTTAAAGATCATCTAGAAAACCAGTATGAAACTTCAGTTCCAACAGCAGACACAAGAGTCTGTAAAATCTCATGACCATTGGCCACCTAGTTCCATTATTGATGAAAAAACCCAAGACTTGTATTCTTAAACTATGAGGACTTTACACATTGGATATATTTCTCTGTACACATCTTTCTTATCTTTGTTTCTGTACTAATAATAATACAAGCAAACACATATAGGCAAAAACTGCTAAGTTTTATTTAAGATAAAGTGTGACAATAGTTGGCTATTGTTGATGGCATCATCTTCAGGGAACGAGGAAAAAAAAAGCATATCCACCAGGCAGGTTCGTATTTGGAAAGGTTCAGCTGTGTCGCTTGCTGGATCTACCTGTGCCCCACTGCTATTTATACTTGTGCCAGCTGAAAGCTAGCCACTGCAAGCATGTGCACGCAAACAAGGAAATCATACCCTTTGCTCATGACACAGACATTGCCTTAAGAGGACAAAAAAGTGGTTTTAAGCAAGTGACATTTGAAAGTTATTGGAGATTCTCAGCATCCTTAACTGTTCAAATGAAAAAGTATAAAGCAGCAAGTCTCTAGGTTGATGCTATGTTTGCTTTCACTCATCTTGGAGCAGAACTGGATTTATATGAATTACACCTGGCTTCACTTGCTACTGCTCTGCAGACAGGCAAGGGAGTCAGAAGAACCTTAAGGGGCCCACTTGGAGTGAAGGAGAACAGAGGCCATGAAAACAGCTTTTAAAGTTTCTCCTTCAACCCTCCTGAATTTGGACTCGGCCACGCGCCTTTGCAGGTTTTGTCCTGCCTGTTCTAGGTCAGCCCCTCCCCGGTTTGGGTTTAAAAAACAAAGACTGAGGCTCCCCCCGCCCTAGGCCGCACGCGCTCTTTATTAACCGGCCTCCCCCAGGCGCTGCGGCGCGCGCCTCTGCCCTCCCCTGCCTGGCAAGGGCGAGCTGCTCGGAGCGGAGCCCAGCCGCGCAAGCCCCCACCCGCCCTGGGGAAGCCTGCGGGGCAGCGGGCTCCCGCGCCGGGTGCAGAGCTGGGCCCCGGGACGTTACCTGTTGCTACGGGAGCCATCGCGCCGGGCAGGGCAGGCACCTACGAGACACACAGAAGGGCCCGGTTAGCAAACGTGCCTGGCGGCGGCCAACTCCCCTCTCGCGCACACACGAGGAGATGACGCAGAGCGAGCCCGCCCGCGCGCGAAAGCCAAAGGCGGAAGGGGCGGAGAGAAGCGGGAATGACTGGCCAGCCCGCTATTCGTTGCCGCGGCTCGGGCGACGAGGGAACCCGCTCCTGCTGGCCCCGCCCCCATGAGAATTTACCACGCGCCAATGCCCCCTCCGGTGCCTCCTGGTAACCCCTGGGCCCCAGTGCACAGCCGCCGCTCGCGCTTTGGAGCGCAGCGGAGAGTCTGGCAAGCGGCACGTGGAAGGTTGGAGGGCGGAACGTACCAAGCCCAGATCGGGGGGGAGGGGAGTCGGCGCTGAGTGTGTCTCCAAGATCAGAGCCAGCGGCAACCTCCCTCCCTCCCACCCACCCGCCCGCGCATTGCCCGGAGCACGCGAGCGTAGGGGCGCCGAGCGCGGCAGCAGGCAGCCCTAGCGGCCCCTGCCTGCGGACGCGGGAGGGGCGGTCCCTGGCTGCCCGCGCAGCAGCAGGAGGAATTGGCCTCGCGTCGGAGGCGGCCGGCGAGACCCGCGCTCCCGAGGCGGCGACACGTGTTTGCGCGGGGCCCGGCGCTATGGAGTTTGAGGAGCTGGGCATCCGGGAGGAGTGCGGCGTGTTCGGCTGCATCGCCTCCGGCTCGTGGCCCACGGAGCTGGATGTGCCCCATGTGATCACTTTGGGGCTGGTGGGGCTGCAGCACAGGTAAGAGGGGCTGCAGCACGCCGGAGACCGGGGGGAGGGGCTTCCAGCTGCCCGGGTGACGGGGAGGGGTGCACGTGGGGAAGTGTGGCAGGTGAGGGCCTGCTCAGGTAAGTGGGTCCGGGGCCCAGGACCAGCACCACGGCCAGGAGCGGGGGCTCTGGCTCTGCGAGTGTTCTTGGTGAGTGTGGGCTCCTTGGTAGAGGAGCGGCGAGGTGCGGGGGGGATCCATCCTAACGCAAAACCTGCAGTTCCTGAGACTTCTAGGGGCAGTAGCCAAAAGTGAGCCTCCCCGCCCGAGTGGCACATTGCAAACCACCATTAATGTCAGGGCTCCTCACAGCTTCCGTTTTGCGATTGCTTTATATGCAAGTGTGCGCTCTAACCTATCGCTGACCTTGGCCGGTTTTAAAGCTAGCTCTGAAGTCGGGTTTGGAGCGGTTCATGCTCCTTGCAGCTAGCACATGCACCACATAGCTCAGTTGGGTTTCACCTCAGGTCCCTATTTTTCTATCAGTTTCAGAAAAGACATGAAGCACAGAATGAAACTATTGCTTATTTTAGACTGAGGCTGTGCTACTTCATAAAGATTAGTTTTGTATAATTTAGATCTTTCTTATTCCATCCCTACCTGTTGCATATTTGTTCTACAGCCATGGAATAAAATGCAGTGCACAACACCTAGAAAAATGTTGGATATTTAACTGAAATGTACTAAGAATTCTCTTCAGATCATGTGAAATGAGGGTATACAAATATAATAAGTAAATATGCCCCAGATTAAAACCATCTTTATACCAGGAGTGTATGATTTAAACTTTTTTCCAAATTTAACTTGCAAACAAAAATTACTGATTCATCCAATCAATGAGTGTCACAGAAGAAAAATTAGCTTTAGCTTTAAAAAGTGTGTATTAAAGCCATGTTCTCTCTATAACCATAATATATAAAAGCAAAATCTGCAGGGGAGGGAGAATTTAAAAAAAGGGGGGGGGGCACCAACTAAGACCCTATCCAAATCCCATTCAGGTGTATGGAGGACCTTTCAGTTGACTTTAATGATATTTGTGCTAAGATAAGGTCTTTAGGTTTTATACTGAAATTAACCAGGACATTTAGTAAATCACTAAAAGCCTTGGATAGACATTGAATTTAAAGGGAACCCCGCAATATATCAAAAGGAAGAATTTAGCCCTTGGTATTTAGCAATATTTATCTCCAATTTTAACAGGCAGAAATGACAAACTAGCAGTTATCTATCTGCAGTTTGGGCTAATTGATTAACAAGGAGGAAATAGCTGTAAGGAATATATTAAAACAGACATGAGTTCAACTAATGAAGAGCTCTTGGGTATCTCATATGCTTGAGTAAAAAGTGCAGGTTTTTTATAACGTGCTGCAAACCCAAATGGCATATTTTTATATTCCTTCTTCTGATACAGTGGGACAGAGCAATGAAAACTTTTGGCATCTATGATTCCACAGTGTAAAATGAAATTAGTAGATGCATAATTTTCGTGAGTCTTGATTACAAAGTTTAGGTCACTCAAGTATTTCATTTCACTAGATGCTTGATCCTAGTAAATTAGGGGTGCAGAACCTAAGGCCTGAGGGCTGAATGCAGCTCTGGATTGCCTGGATCCGGCCCCTGAGGCTCAGGGCTCCCCCCAGCATGGCCTGTGCTGGCACTCCAGCCCCCTCTCCTCCCCTCTCTCTCCCCTCCCCCCCCCATCCACTGTATGGATGGAACACACAGAATCTACTAGTCTGGGTCCCCCTAGGCTCTGGTGTGTGAGGGGCAATCTTTCTGCTTCTCAGTCAGGGGCCACATCAGTGAGGGTTTGGGGTTTTTTTTGCTTCTCACTTATGTGCAGCCTCAGGCTAATTTTTCTGTGGGTCAGCAGTCCCAGACCCAAAAGAGGTTCCCCACCTCTGCAGTAAGTGCTGCACTTTGTGACCCCACCCAGCAAAGCACAGAAGGATGCACTTTAAGCATCTAAGTGGTACTGTTTTACTTCAGTGAGACTACTGATACACTTAAAATTAAGCACATCCTTAAGTGCTCTGCTGGACTGGGACAGAAATACACAGCATCTTGCAAGATAGAGCCCTTGAATACCAATATATTGAAACAAGAAGAACTTCAGAAAATTGCCTTTTATTTTATGTATTTCTCAATAAATAAAAGCATTTAGCTTCTGAAGGGTCAAATTCTGATTTTGGAGCCACTTGTATTGGAGGATAGAATTTGGTCCATTAGGGTCATCCTTATTTTATTTTTTGCTCTTTGTTTGAGGTGTTACCCGTTAATTATGAGCAGATATAAGATAAACCAAAATAAACTTAGTTTAAACTAAATAAGAGTGTTTCTTATGCCTTTTACACCATCTTAACAAATAAAACATTCACTGGAGATTGGTAATACTTTCTCTGGTAGATAAGTCCTAAGAGCCTAATCAAACCCCCACTGTAGTCAGTAGGATATAACGTAGGCTCCGCTAGACGTAGCTATACTTCCTGACTCCTAGCCTTCTCACATGCTGTGCCATGGAGGGCATTTAGCATATTTTAACTAACCGTCTCTTTTTAAAGTCTATTTTTAAGCCTCTCTGATGCAGCTTCAAATAGTAAAAACATCCAAGAATTTGTTTTCTGATTCTATACACACCAGTGCTGTGGAGAGTACTATGGAAATGCCTATCTAAAGCACTAATTCTCAGCATGGTTGTGACACATTTTAACAGCTATGTTAAAGTGGAAGTAGACTTGATTTTTTTTTTTTTTTTGAAACTTTTACACAAAGTTTTAATGTGGACAGAGCTGAAGGATAAGTCCATTGGTTTAGCTTCATTTTTTGTGAACCATGGTATTAAGGTCATTATAGAAATTGTATTTTGACAGGATACCTTGAAAACTAGTTTTCTGGAGTGGGAAAGAAATATTTGGGAGAGTCTAAAAGTTGTAGGCAAGGGGTTGTCTGATACAATCACTACAACTGTGATGCTGTAACTGCTGCTGTGGTGCCACAGTGTAAATGTGCTACAATGGCAGAAGAGATTTTTTTCATTGCCGTAGACATAATTTACCCTCTCAAGAAGCAATAGCACAATTGATAGAAGAATTATTGTTGTTTCTGGGGGTAAGTCTGTTTAGCTACAGACTCTGGAAGTTCTACAATCTGGAATATTTACACCCCTAAGTAATATGTTGATTAGGTATCAATAGGCTTCAGACTTCACTGGTATATTTTTCTTCACTAAACTGGTCTCAACAAACATTTTATGCAGTAGGGCCAAAATTACAAGTTTTGAGGGCAAAACTTGTAAACTATTTTACTAATTAATATGTTTAACAGTAGCTTTCCCCTTAGCCACAGATCTCATATAGCTAAATTCAATATTTCAAGTTGTAACTCACAAGAGCACAAGAATGGCCATATTGGGTCAGGCCAATGGTGCATCTGGCTCAGTGTCCTGTCTTCTGACAATGGCCAGTGCCAGGTACTTAAGAGGGAATGAACAAAATATCATTGTCTTGTATTTCTAGTCTCAAAAGATAAATTTGATACATTGCCTGTTATTTTCACACAAACAGACCCTCCCCCTTTTTTAGAGAGTTTTCGCCATTAGTAGCCAGACCATCTTGTATATGGGCCTTTCAGATTTTGCAGAGAAAGCAAGATCAGGCCAGGTAAACACTTGGATTAGTGGCCTTCAAGAAACGTGTAGATCAGTGTTTCCCAAATGGGGTACTGCGGGACCCTGGGATTCTGCAAAGTGAAACTAAGAGTTCTGTGAGAAAATTCTACTCCCCTGCCCCCTGCAGCTCCCATTGAAGCTGTATGGCGGGGGCGGCCTTCTGACGGTGTATGGCTCTGGTCACTCCACCACCCACTGCAGCTGCCCCACCACTGCGCAGCCCCCTCCTCACCTCGCAGGACTTCCTCTGTCCCACCAGGCCTCTGGTGTCACGCAGCCTCCTCCTTGTGTGCAGGCAGTGGCTTGTTACAACAGCTGCTGCTGCTGGGAAAGGAGGGGTGGCTGGGTCTGCAGCGCCAAGTAGCCGCTCCTGGATCTCGGCATTTTTAAATTGTCGCCTGCGCCCCGGCAGGGGCTTCGCTACACCCCCCTCCCCTGGGGCGTGCTTGGGCTTGTTGCCACTCTCTCCCCTCCCATGCTCATCCCCACCCTGCTGGGGAAGCGGCAGGGTCTGGTCTGGTCTGGCAGGGAAGGTCAGGGTTTCTACACACACGCACACCTTTCCCACTGCTCTGCCAACGGGAGGCTTGACCTGGTGCTGCAGCTGCGCTGACATCCCTGCTGCATTGGGGGGAGGGAGGGGGCGCTGAGCTCCTTCTCCTGCCCCCCTACTGGAACAAGAGCGTGCTGCTGGGAGGGTTTCCCTGCTGCAGCAGGGTGCCAAGTCAGGTAAGCGGCCCCCCCTTGTGCCCAGACCCCACACCCAAGTCGTCCTCACTTACGCCCCCCCTTCCCCCCCGCCAGGACCCCGCATTCCCAGCTTGCTCTGGATACCCTGCTCCATATATAAGACTGTTATTAGGGGTTCCACGAAATTCTTTCGAGTTTAAAAGAGTTCTGTGGTCAAATAAAATTGGGAAACACTGTTGTAGATTATACAAAAACTGGTGTTTAGATGCTTCAGAGGGGTAGCCGAGTTACTCTGTAACTGGAAAAAGTTAACAGCAAATAGTCTTGCAGAACCTTAGAGACTAACAAAACGTGTTAGTCTCTAAGGTGCTGCAGGACTATTTGGTGTTTAGATTTGGCTGTTTCCCCTTTTAAATTTGTACTTAGTATTCCAAGTGAGATTTACACCATTGTTCAGATTTAAAAATTCAACACTACTTTTTTCAAAGAGTAGTGGTAATTAGCTTCTTAGCCTGTCCATATTCAGTAATGAATTGTATTCTGTCTACCTAAATTTAATTTGGATAAGATTGTGGGTGTGTTGTGTACTTGCACTTTATTTCTTGGTATTCAGAGGTTTCAGTGTAGCTATTCTGTAAGGGCACAAGTTACTCCTGTTATGTTTTTTAAGTTTTGGGGCATTTAATTCTCTTGCCTTAAAACAAGAAAAAAAAATTCTCAGTAAATGAGTGTGTACCAGCTCTCACTCTTCACTGCTTCGGTTGCCTGGCAATGATTATGCTGGTCACAGGACTCATTGGCTGCATGTTAATCCCTTCACTGCCTCTGTATCCTCTCCTGTCTCTGCCTGTACAGAAGTTTCAAGGGGTAGCCAATCATCTGAAGAAGTGGGCTGTGCCCACGAAAGCTCATGATACCATCTACATGTTTTGTTAGTCTATAAAGTGCTACCAGACCATCTGTTGTTTAAGTTCTGCCTGTACAGTACACCTTGATTTTTCTCTCTCCACACAAGAAGCAGGCCACAACATCAAACCTGTTGGTTGAGGAACTGAATAAGTGCAGAAGCAGTTCAGAGACTAGCATGGAGTCAATGATGATTTTTTTGGGTGTGGATATGTATAGTAGACACAGATGTGGTGGTTTTGGGGTGGGGAGGGGCAGATAAAGCTCTCCAATATCCTTCACCATCCAGCTTGGCCCCCATCTTTCCATCTCTTCAATATTCTGTTCCAACACCATCCCCAATATTTTCTCATTTCTGATCTCCTGTTTTCTCTCCAACTGCTCAGAGACACTCCCCCCACTCATATACACACACTGCTCTAGTTCCCCTAACAGTGTTTATCACGCTCTCTGCTCTGACCACCTGCATATCCCTGCTTTTCTGAGCTCCACACAAACATCCCTCCTCTTAGCACACCCACCTCCTTTTCAGTCAGTTCTTATGTAAGCTCATAGGACCATGGGACCAGTTGGACACTGGGATGGTGAGAGGTAGAGCTGTAGAATTCCTACCTCAGACTTGAACCTGGTGTGTGGAGAAAGGGACCTACATATCTCTGCAACAGAGAGAGATGGCAAGGGGGGGAGCAGAATCCGGTGTTGAGGGGAGCCAGTTAAAAGCCTATTCCCTCAGCACAGTCTCCATGGAGAGAAGGGGCAGGAGCTCAGTGGGGATCTGGTGGCGCTTCCACTTTTGAAATGCAGCAAGAGCAGGGCTTTTTTTACATTTCAAAAGCAAAGCGGTGCCGGGAGCACGGGGCTAGCAGGAGACTATTTGAGTTTCCTGGCTGGCCATGCTGCCTTCAGTGCTTCCGCCTTTGAAACGTAGCAAGAACCAGCAGGGCTCTTGATACATTTCAAAGGCAGAGGTACCTTTACTGACTAATCAAATCATTGATGCAAATTACATCGACTATTCAATTAGTTGATTAATTTAAATTTAACATCATTAGTTGTTACTGTAGTTGTATTACACTCATTTTAACATGCCTAGTTAAAAGTAATTGGCTAACCATGTAACTGCTGAAAATTTTCAGCAGTTTCAAATAAGGTGGCAGCCAGCTCTGCAGGACCCAGTGTACACAAGCTGCTGCCCTGCGCTGCTTCCTCTGATAAAGAGGGTGCATGCTGGATCCCACGGAGCCATCTCACCCCTTGTCCCCCCCACCGCTGCTGCTTTTGACAAAGGCATCAGCATGGAGGATAAGGGGGGATAGGCAGGAGCCAGTACTAAGGATGTTAAAATGTGGTTAATTGACTAGTCAATGGAATTTTCATCTTCTAGTCGATATGCCCTTCCTTATCCTTCTTTGAAATGTACAAGAGCCCCCACTGCGGCTCTTGTACATTTCAAAGGAGGAATGGGGAACTCCATGTAAAGCCCAGGGCCAGCGGGAAGTCCCGCTGACTCCGGGCTGCACTGCTTTGAAATGCACAAGAGTCCTCAGTGGGGGCTCTTGTACATTTCAAAGGAGGAATGTGGAAGTGCCTATCGACTAGTCCGTACTACACTGCATGCTGCTAAGAGCTTATGGTCAGCTGAGGATTCCCCAGCTGACCCCGGGCTCCACGCGGCACTTCCCTGGAAATCGCCCCGGGAGGCAGTGTTTCAAAGGGGCAGTGGAACTTGGGGTCCTCTGGGGACTCCTCAGCTGATCCTGGGTTCTGGGGAAATCCTGCGGGAAGCCCAGGATCAGATGGGAATTCCCAGATGATCCCGGGCTCCATGACAGCTGCCCCTTTGAAACGCAAGATGGGGCATTTTAAAGGGGCAGCTGCTGCACAGATGATCTGCAGATCATCTGTGCATGGGCTGCTCCTTTGAAATGCCGCCTTGGAGTTTCAAAGCTGCAGTGCTTCACAGCTGTGCAGCACTGCCACTTTGAAGTACTCCTTCCTTTGCATCCCCCCCCCCTTTACTGCCTTCATCTCATAGAGACATCGTGGGGGTGGGGAATCAACTAGTGAAAAGGCTATCCGATAAGCAAATGCTTATTAGATAGTCGACTAGTTTTTAACATCCCTAGCCAGTACATGCAAGAAGCCAGCTTCCCTGCTTCGTTCCCCCCTCCATGCAGCTGCCTCTCTATCACAGGCAGCAGCACGGAAGGGGGAGGCAGAGGAGCCAGTATGCGTGTGGAGCTTCCTGCCCCTCTCCCACGCACTTCTGCCTTTGAGGGTGGAGGAGGCAGGCAGGAGCTGAAACGTGCATGCAGGCAGGCAGTTTTTAAGCTGGCTCTCCACATGTGCTGTCCCCCGTTGCTGCAGTTACACATTTATATAAAAACACAATACTTAACATCCCTAGTGCAAGGTGGCATTGGTTCTGATCAGTTGTAGCAAAATTAACTAGTCTGGTTAATTTATTCTGCTGTTTGAGCAAAAGCCCTGGCACTGGAATTTTCTGTCTGCAGGTTAAGGAAAGCCAGCACAGCATTAACATAATACATTAGTATGGTTTTGTTTTGTTCAGGGGAAGCTTGTATTTTCACTTCCCACTTACTTTGGTAAAGGAAGCTGTAATAAAACCTTCAAGTATTTAAAGGTTATGAATGCAGAGGAGGAGGAACTGTTAAGATGGTCAAGAAAGGTGTTCCTAAAAGGGATGGGATGAAATTAAAGCAAAGAAAAATCTAGGTTTACAATAAGGAAAAATTTCCTTTCAATTAAATCTGCTAACTTGTGTCAATCTCCTAAAAGCAGTGATGTGGAAACCCCAAAAGCTCAAGCCCAAACTTATTCTAGGGAAGTAATCCTGCACCAGTATGGACAGGCTAGATAATCAAATAGACCTCTTCCATCTTTATCTCTGTGGATTATTTGTATTTTCTTTTTGCATGCTAGTTCAATAGAAAGGTTGTTTAACCAACCTGTTTTATAGCTGAAGGATCACCGTACATCTGTGTTCTGCTGATGCCTTGTGTTTCTTCCTGTTTATAAAGTCTTCCTAATAGTGTGTGTTTGCCTTCTGTTACTGTACGCATTCTGTCTGTTAAACTTCTTTGAAACTGAACTACAGCTTTCTCAGAAGCACTCTTAAGTGGACCGGGTGATGATTCTGTAGAAGAAAGCACAGTATGTTATTGGGGGGGTGGGAGGGAGGGGAAAACTAGAGCAATGTAAAGAGAGGACCAGCAAAGTGATGAGGCTACACTGAACTACCTCTACAGATGTTAGAAACATTTGTTTTCTAAAGCTATCACATCTTGCTGGTGTGAAGAAGAATGACCCAGATATATCAGGCCATAATTAGAGCTGGCCAGGATTTCTGTGATTAACATTTTTCTGTTGAAAAAAGCTGATTTGTCACAACTGAAACTTTCATTCCCTGTTGGGCATGGTATTAATGTAACCATTTTCCTGTTAAATCTTAGTTACTCAAACTTCTCTACTTGCCCCCTTTAGACTGTTTATAAGCTGATAAAAATGAAAATACTCAGTTGCCCAGCCCAGTCTCCTTCCCTTTAACATATTTCCTCTTGTTCATGATAGTGATTTTAGAATCTTCTCAATACGAAAATTAGGCTCAGAGATTTATAGTTGTTTCCTGGTATCTTTGTCTTTAAATAGGATGCAGGGTCTCATGTTAGTATCTGTTCAGTGCCTCATGGGCACCAAATGTTTCCACTCTGAGTTATTCTTCAAGGTCTGAGAAACTTCTGTTGCTGTCATGTTTCCCTCCCTCTGAGTGAACATTGGAACAAAGAAATCACACAATTTCCTCACAAAATCCTGATGAAACTTCTTGATTAGCCTAAGTCAGTGGTTCCCAACCTTTTCACTAGTGCAGACCCCTTACGGCCCCCCAAACAGTTCGCAGACCCCCCATCAAAGCCAATTCTAGCTGCTATATAAACTTCATTAAATGAAAAAGGAAACATAAATAACTAACATTTAAAACGACGCATACTCATTTCCAACATCGCAACAATTCAATTGCACGTTTTGTCACCACAAATTACCATAACAATTGGTCCTGTATAGCAACAAATAATAAACTTTAGGCTTACCTAGTGAGATCTCTGGAATTGTTTCTTTCACTTCTCAGTCCTACCAGTCTTTGGTTCAAGGTCTCAGACCAGATTAACTCTTCTGGGATTCCAAGTTTTGTGGAATTTATGGGCCCCTCTACACTCTGAGGTGGGGCCAAAAACGAGGGATCCCATTGTGCGGGATAGGGCTGCCAGTGAGTGGAATAGGGATGGGGGTGCAGAAGCTGGGGGGGAAAATAGGGTGTGAGAGAAAGCAGAGGGTAGGTGTCTGGCAGGAGGGAAGGGGCAGGAGCAGGTTGCTGGTGGGGGCCTGGGCAGGGTGCAGGTGGAAGTCTGGCCAGGGTGTAAAGTGCTAGAGGGGGAGGAGCAGGGTGCTAGTGGGGGCCTGGGAAGTTGGCAGGAGCAGGGTGCTACTGGGCAGGTGGGGCCCTGGGCAAGGACAGGGTGCTGTATGGTGTTTGGCCCGGGGGCAGGTTGCTGGTGGGGCCCTGGGCAGGGTACTCGTGGGGGTCTGGGCGGGGGGGGGGGGGTCAGGGTACTTGTGGGGGTCTAGGCGGGGGGAGGAGACAGGGACAGCTCAGCTGATACCTGGTGATCCTGCAGCTGTGCACCAGATCTGGGGTCTCAGGAAGCACGTGCACTGCTTCTCCATCCCCAAACAGCCAGCGTGCTTCCTGAAAAGCTGGGGCTGTCACGCTGCCAGGGATTTCCTTCCCCCTGCTTCCTTCCTTCCTGCCTGCCTTCCTGCACACAGGGGAGGGTAGTAGGAGTCCCGGGACTGCGTGCCAGTTCCAACTTGTCAGTAAGCGCATCCTCTTCCTCTGTTCCCTATGACAGCTGGTGTGCTCCCTGAGAAGTTGGAGCTGGCGCGCAGTCCCAGAACTCCTACTTCCCTCGCCCCCCCCCCTTCCCCTCCGGTTCACAGGAGGCAGGGGGAAGGAAGTCCCCAGCAGTGACACAGACCTGGCTTTTCAGGAAGTGCACCAGCTGTTTGGGGGAGGGGAGGAGTCACCCGTGCGCTTCCTGAGATGCCAGACCAGACACACTGTTGCGGCACTTATCCCCCACGCCACAGGAAGCTGGCACTACCTTCATTTTTGCAGGAGGTAGCGCCAGCATGGGCTCCTTCATGGGGGGGGGGGGAGAGGCTGGGACACTTCGCGATTGACTGGTCGTGCCCCCAAAAATGATCAGTTGATCACGATTGACGGTTGACGGGTTGGTGACTATGGTTCTATGTTCATTTTTATTTATCTCCTCTGCCCTCCCCCTCCCCCCCCCCGCCTCCCATGAACCCCCTGCAATACCCTCATGGACCCCCAGGGGTCCACCAACCCCAGGTTGGAAACCACTGGCTTAAGTAATTGTTTTACAGCTTGAATGTTTGATTAAACTAGCACCTAGCATTCAACTATGTAACAGTATTTGCATATCTGCAAAAAGCTCTTACCATCATCAGATGTTTTTCTCTTGATACCCCTAGGTCCTGTGTTTATGATAATGTCTTCTACTGACTCTTATTTAAAAAAAAAAACACCAGTTAGTCTATGAACTAAGAGCTGCTCTAAAACCAGACAAACTAAAAAGTACTTATGATATGTAAGAAATATTTAGAGAAGATGTCTCTGAACAATAGGAATGTCCTGGACAGGTTAGGCGCCACCTGAAAGTAGTTTGATTTCACAAGTCTGACACCCAAAATCAGATAAATTTAGTTAAAAATTGATCAGGTGTCAGTACTCTCTCTGTTGCTGACTTGAGACACAGTTATGAGTGGATACTGCTCTAAGACTTCATTATACAGGCAGTCCCCGAGTTACGTACAAGATAGGGACCGTAGGTTTGCTCTTAAGTTGAATTTGTATGTAAGTCGGAACTGGCATCCAGATTCAGCCACTGTTGAAACTGACCAGCAGCGGCTGAATCGGACATGCCTGGGGCAGAGCAGCTGGAGTGCTGCTGGGTTGGTCTGGTAGTGCCGACCCTTAGCGCGGCGGGACCAACCCGGCAGCACCCCAGCTGCTCTACCCCAGGTGTTCCCAAGTCAGCCGCTGCTGAAACTGATCAGCGGCTGATTCCAGGAAGCCCCGGTGCAGAGCAGCTCTGCCTTGGGCTTCCTGTAGTCAGCCGCTGGTCAGTTTCAGCAGCGGCTGACTTGGGGACGCCTGGGGCAGAGCAGCTGGGGTGCTGCTGGGTTGGTCCAGTAGTGCCACACCTCGGCGCTGTGGGACCAACCTGGCAATCCCCCAGCTGCTCTACCCCAGGCGTCTGCGAGAAAAGCCTGGTGTGCTGGGGGGGGGAGAGGCACTAGCTGCGCCGCTCCCCCCTCCCAGCAGACCAGGGTGACGCGGAGCGACTTTTCTCGCTGCGGAGGACGCAGGTGGCGGGACCATGGCGCATCTCGGCGGTCCCGCCGCCCGTGTCCTCTGAGGCGAGAAAGCCGCTCCGCGTCTCCCTGGTCTGCTGGGGGGAAGTGCCCCCCACGCCGCCAGAGGCGGTGACAGTGGGGGAGGCACCCCGCACTAGCTGCGTGCCCCCCCACCCCGTTCGTAACTAGGGGTCTGACTAAATTCGGACTGACGTAACTCGGGGTCTGCCTGTATTCTCAAATGATTCTTTGTCAAATTATAGCACTACTTTTTTTGTTAATGCAAATTTGTGAAGACCATATTAGAATACTAAAGTGAAAGCAGCTTCTCTAAATGTTTTTAATAATGAATGCAATTTGAGATTGATTCCATTTGAGGTTGACAGTAATTACACCTGGACTCAAAAATAATCTTAGGCAGAGATGTTCATCAGCTCAGGATATATCTGTTATCAGATTAATGGGGAACACTTTTTTATTGTATAGAAATGGGCTCACTGTTCTTTATCCCCTTTTACTTGGATACTATAAGCATATGCTCTTACTTGCTACTGCTCTCAGAATTTACCATCCTTATAATTTTACAAAACCTGACTGACGACCTCTACAACCTGTCATTTCAACTAACTCCAATGCTCAGTGTTAAAGATAGCAGAAAATTACCATGTTTGTAAGCTTAATTTTAGGAGATTGGAGTTTTCATTGCTTTTTAATACCTGATATGAGATTAGAACTTTCACATCCCCAGCTAGATGCAACTAGAGGTTGTCTACTGAAGATGCAGTCGACTTCATCGTAAAACCTCATCTTTTTTCTGGGATTGCCAAGATGATCATTTTCTTTTTGCAGTGCACGGTATTCGTATTTTAAGTTCTTGTACTTTGTGCGACATTGTTTCCAGTCTCTGTCTATGCCAAATTTCATTAACCTTCTGGCAATCTCCTCAAAGATTTCTTTATTTCTTGTTGCTCCTTCAAGCATTTGTTGTATCTTCCCTTCTGACCATATATTTATTAGAGCTCTGACTTCATTATCACTCCAATGTTTTCCTGATCCTGTGTCATGAACTGTAATAACCTTAATGTGATTCTGTGCTTCATCCAAATGAGTTAAACTGTCTGAAAATATGAATGAAACAAATAACTGAGAATTGCAGAACACACACAAATAAAAGATCTCTAGCTACGTACATTTTATTCAGTAATAAGATGAGTGAATTAACATTTGAATTAAGATTTTTGATTATTTTGTCAGAACTTGGACTATAAAAGTGTATATATTGCAATAATATATGGGAATGGTTCAGTCATGTATATACACATTTTTCTTCTGGGGCTCTTCTACATTTCAAAGGAGGAATGCGGAACTCCGCATGCAGCTTGGGGCCAGCGGGAAGTCCCACTGACTCTGGGTGGCACGCAGGTGCCTGCTTTGAAATGCACAAGAGTCCCCAGTGGGGGCTCTTGGGCGTTTCATAGCAGGAGTGCCTTCATGGAGCCCAGGGTCAGCTGGGGAGTCCCCCGCTGACCCCAGGCTCCATGTGGCTCTGCCAATTTGAAATGCCATACAGAACCTGGGGCCAGTGGGGGACTCCCCAGCTGACCCTGGGCTCCACACAAACACCGCGGTGGCATTTCAAAGTGGCAATGCCGCATAGAATCATAGAATAGAATCATAGAATAATAGGACTGGAAGGGACCTCGAGAGGTCATCGAGTCCAGCCCCCCGCCCTCAAGGCAGGATCAAGCTCCGTCTACACCATCCCTGACAGATGTCTATCTAACCTGTTCTTAAATATCTCCAGAGAGGGAGATTCCACCACCTCCCTTGGCAATTTATTCCAATATTTGACCACCCTGACAGTTAGGAATTTTTTCCTAATGTCCAATCTAAACCTCCCCTGCTGCACTTTAAGCCCATTACTCCTTGTCCTGTCCTCAGAAACCAAGAGGAACAAATTTTCTCCTTCCTCCTTGTGACACCCTTTTAGATATTTGAAAACCGCTATCATGTCCCCCCTTAATCTTCTTTTTTCCAAACTAAACAAGCCCAGTTCATGAAGCCTGGCTTCATAGGTCATGTTCTCTAAACCTTTAATCATTCTTGTCGCTCTTCTCTGTACCCTTTCCAATTTCTCCACATCTTTCTTGAAATGTGGCGCCCAGAACTGGACACAGTACTCCAGCTGAGGCCTAACTAGTGCAGAGTAGAGTGGCAGAATGACTTCACGAGTTTTGCTTACAACACACCTGTTGATACAACCTAGAATCATATTTGCTTTTTTTGCAACAGCATCACACTGTTGGCTCATATTCAACTTGTGGTCCACTATGACCCCTAGATCCCTTTCCGCCATGCTCCTTCCTAGACAGTCGCTTCCCATCTTGTATGTATGGAACTGATTGTTCCTTCCTAAGTGGAGCACTTTGCATTTCTCTTTATTAAACCTCATCCTGTTTACCTCTGACCATTTCTCTAACTTGCTAAGGTCATTTTGAATTATGTCCCTATCCTCCAAAGAAGTTGCAACCCCACCCAGTTTGGTATCATCTGCAAACTTAATAAGCGTACTCTCTATCCCAATATCTACATCATTGATGAAGATATTGAACAGTACGGGTCCCAAAACAGACCCTTGAGGAACTCCACTTGTTATCCCTTTCCAGCAGGATTTAGAACCATTAACAACAACTCTCTGACTACGGTTATCCAGCCAATTATGCACCCACCTTATCGTGGCCCTATCTAAGTTATATTTGCCTAGTTTATCAATAAGAATATCATGCGAGACCGTATCAAATGCCTTACTAAAGTCTAGGTATATGACATCCACCGCTTCTCCCTTATCCACAAGGCTCGTTATCTTATCAAAGAAAGCTATCAGATTAGTTTGGCATGACTTGTTCTTCACAAACCCATGCTGGCTATTCCCTATCACTTTATTACCTTCCAAGTGTTGGAACCTGGGATCAACTCTGTGATGCTGCTGCTTCGGCTGCCGCTTTGAAGTATCCCCTTTTGCTGCCTCTATCTGATGGGGGGAGGGGGGGGAGAATTGACTAATCCTTAATATCCTTACATGGGACTAGTCCTTTCAGCTTCAATGGGACTGTTCCCAGACCTGTAGTTAGGCACGCTCTTATGTAATTAGTTGGAATGTGCACTTTATTCAGTGTTTTTGTGGTAGCAGCTCTCTCTGGTGCTCATACAGAAAGTACCTATATGCACTATTGTCTCAGCTCTTGCTGGTAGAATATCACTTAATGTGTGTACAGTGCTCTTGCCTCGCTGAGTAGAGCTGGTATAGGGATGCTCCTCAGTAAACCAAGGTACTGGATGCCATTTCCAGGGATTCACACCTGACAGCTACCCCCAGGATCCAGCTAAGAGAGTCTGAGTATATTACTAGGGAATATGAAGTTGGTACTGTCGGTATTGTGGTCCCCGTCATGACTATAGATGCATCACAACTCGAGTGAAAAACATTTTTTTGTCCCGAGTGTAGATTAGATTATTTCACTTGAATTAACTTGTGATAGCATTGATAGAACAATATTGCTGATCTGACTGAAACCTTAAAATGGGAGCAATGGTTTATAAAAAGAACACATTTTAGCTCTGTACAATCAAGGCAAGTGAATTAGTAGCTAAACTTTTACAATGTCTCTTGCTGACAATTAGTTCAATTTTATCCACAGCTGAATTGAAGTAGGTAATAAACAATGGTAGCTGGAATCCACAGTAGTGATCAGGTTGCCTTTGGCAGTAGTGATTGAAATTACACCTTTTTAAAAACTGAGATATGTATAACTAGACACTTACCTGTCTCAGTTATCTGTTTCACTACTGATGGGCCAGATGTATCCTCTGAAGTAGTGCTTACAGAATCATCATCTATCAAAAATACAGTTTTATGTTAAATCTATTTAGGTATATGAACTGAATATATTCTTCCGATCTTCTGCAGGGTTCCCGTAATAACCATTTGCATTAATCTTTTAAAATTTATTTATTGTTTAGATGTAACTGTCTCCATAGTTTCTCTTGTGTTTTTAAAAGAATCATGCTTCGCTACCATTCCAGAGGACATGCTTCCACACTGATGATGCTCATTTAAAAATGTCAATCAAATTTGTGACTGAACTGCTTAAAGGAGAATTGTAAAACTCCAGCTCTGTTTTACCTGTATTTTGCCATATATTTTATGTTATAGTAGTCTAGAACAGTGGCTTACAAACTTTTCGGCATCAATAGCAGCAGAACTTGAGCAAAAAAAGAAAAGAAAAAGGAACTGACCATTAACCGGGGGGGGGCATGACCATTAACCAGGGGGGCATGCCCTCCAGTTTGGGAAACTATGGTCTAGAATAATGACTCGGCACATGTTCTTTTAAAGAATATCTTTGTTGCAGATTTGATAAAACACAAAAAAGGTTCTACATTGTTTTGTTTGAGTGCAGTTATAAAACAAAAAAAATGTCTACATTGGTTAGTTGTATTCATGATAGAGATTTCACCTCATGGAACTACTGTAGTGAATTGAAAAATGTTTCTTTATCATTTTTACAGTGCAGATATTTGTAATAAAAATATAAAGTAAGCAGTGCATACTTTGTATTCTATGCTGTAATTAAAATCAATATATTTGAAAATGTAGAAGAAAATTTAGTAAATTTCAATGGGCATTCTGTTGCTCCACAGTGTGATTTAAAACTGATTAATCACAATTAATTTGAGTTAACTGCAGGAGTTAACTGACTGACAGCCCTACTCTGTATACTATATACAGTGGACTTCCGATAATTTGGCACCTTTTGGACCTAGGCAGTGCCGGATTATCAGATTTCCCGGAGAATCAGGAGGTCTGGTACAGCTGCACCGCTTAACCAGCTGGCCAGGACACAATCTCCCTCCCTCCTCCCCTTTCCACTTCGCATCTCCTCCATGCTGTAACCTCTCTTCTCCATACTGTAACACAATCCCACTCCCTCTTCCCCCTCTCCCAACCTTATGCTCCCTCTGATTACAGCCAGCACGTGTGCTGAGCGGCAGGCTTTTTAATCAGCTCGTCAGGAGCGCTTGGCATTTTGATGTCGGAGTATCAGGAGTGCCGAACAGTTGGATGCCGGACTATCAGAGTTTTACTGTACACTGAAATGTAAGCATAGGATTTTACTGTCCAGTGGGAGTTTTGTCACCGACTTCAGTAAGGCCAGGATTTCATCCTTTGTGGGTTTCAGGTTTTGGAGAAGGCTGAATTTCTTCCTCTTTCCCTGTTTCTGGATACTTGGATATCTTAGGCCATTTGGGTTTTTAATGAAGGTCAGAACTGTGTGTGATGTTAACACATAAGATCACTAATAATAAGCATGACTTGATTGGATGCAACCAGGATAAACAAGATAACTAATTTAAATGTAGGATAGTACTTAGCAGTTATGCAGATTTGTATACCTTCTTTTGAATTTTGAAAGGATTTTACTGATTTTTTTTCACAGTGTACATTTAAGTGTACATTTTATAGAAAAGCAAACAGATTCAGAAATTATACTTCATGATACCAACCTACCATTAATGATCTCATTATAAAAATAGCAAATTATTCCATAGTTGCCCATTATGAGAATTTTTGCACATTCCTCTGAAACATGTAGTACTATCTACTGTTGAAGATATGGTTCTGCACCAGAAAGCCACTGGTCAGATTTCATGTCGTGATTCTTGTTCTCTGAAGTTGACCCATCCTAGGCAACCCAATGAGTCAGCAATATAAATTCTAATTCCATCTCTAACTCCTGATCCTGTGCTCATTTTTCTCAACCATGTTGTGTTTCTAACCTGTCTGTGCATTGTTGTCTTTAAGTGATTCATATCTGAAATGGATTACTGACATACAATTCAATTGGTTTTTGGTTCCTAGTACACAAATAGAAGTATTCACATGACATCTTGTAAAACTATTCTAGATGGAAAGTTCTTGCTGCATTCATGTGATCTGACTGTGTGTCTGAACATAGCTGGATGTTCTTTTGCTCCAGACTCAATATAGTTTTGTCTCCCCCGCACAATGTTTCCTTCATAGAATTGCTTTGATGCAGTTGGTTACGTCATAGAAATAATAGAAATGTAGGACTAGAAGGGATCTTGATAGATGATCTATCTGGTCCCTTGGATGAGGCAGGACTAAGTATTACTTAGACTACCCCTGACAGTTGTTTGTGTAACTGTTCTTAGAAATCTCCAGTGACCTGAGATTCCACAACGTATGTAGGTAATTTTGTTCCAGTGCTGCTTTATGCTGCTAGTTTGCAAGTTTTTCCTGGTGTCTAACCTAAATGTCTTGCTGCAATTTAAACCCATTACTGTTTGTCCCGTCTTACAATTCAGTACCCTCCTCTTCATAACAGCCTTTAATGTACTTAAAGACTGTTAACAGGTTTCCCCCTTCTCTTCTCTAGACTGAAACAATTGGGGTTTGTTTAATCTTTCCTCTAGGTCATGTTTTCTAGACTATTAATCACTGTGGTATAAACCTGTGGTATCTTAGTACATTTTGATGTAGCTTGGAATACCTGTATATTACCAAATATGACTTGGTTCTGCAACTGTGGCTTCTATGCTTATTTATTTCTAAGTAAGAGTATCTCTAGTCTTCCTCCATTACATACTGTTTGCAAATCTGTTTTTAATTAGGCCATTTTTCTCAAATACTTGAAATTAGATATGCATTTATATATTACTGATTTGAATTCACTCTTATTAAAATTCCTAACATCTCAATTGCAATTATTGGACAGTGATCTATATATATCTCTTAAACGAATTACACTAGCATAAAATGGTTTGAAAAGCCTGAATAGGCTTCAAATGGCCGCTGCTTTTGCGTGGCAGCTATTTTAGTTGTTTTGGTCAATACTTTCTAGTATTTGGATTTTTAAAAAATGTCTGTGTTCATCAAATACATAAAATATTCTGTCCAACACAGCAAAATGTGATTGTGGTCTTTTTAAAAACAAATTATAGATTTGTAAATTAGCATTTTTAGCAGAATCTTGAATGCATAGCACTAAACGGTAAGGTAAAAACTGTATTTGCACCACTGAATCCTTTATAATTCTGCACTAAAATGGGATGCTTTCAAGATCATTATGGAAAACTTTTAACTTACCTATGTCAATTGTCTCTTTCTTTATATGTGTAGATTCCAAGTCTTCTGGAGTAAAGTTAATGAAATCCTCTTTATTTTCAGAGATTTCTGTGTGAATTTATATACAATAACTTACAAAATTTACTGTCTTAATTTATGTCTGAAACATAACCACTCTCACGTCATAGTTTCTGTAGTGGCAAATTCATTCAACTTATGTATTTAACTCTTTTGGACTCTTGGCTAAAAATCTGATGGCAACACTTTGCAATAAATCTGAGACATCATTTAAAACCGTTCTTCTAGTTAGAATAAATACAATGTGATTTCTAATTGGTGAGTTTGTTTGGGAATAGAATTGATGTCAGTCACTTATTTAGATAGTAAGCTCTTTGGGACAGCAACTATTTCTTACTACAGTATGTGTTTGTTGCCAAGAACATGGGGATGCAGGTCTCATTTGAGGCCTCTAGGCATTACGGTAACAAATAAAATAATAATGAACTGGTAATGCATGTGTGCGGTCTATAGGGTGACTATATATAGTGGTTCTGCTAAAGGTTCTGGTCCAAGGCTTCCATTAACTGACTTCTGTGGGCATTGAGTCAGACTGAAAAAGGACAAAAAATGCATAGTTTGCCTTCTCAGTGGTAGGATGGAGATGCCATATTAACAGTATATCTGTGGTAGAAGTTTGACAACAGAGGAGAATACTACACTGGCAATCCATAAGCAAGCCATTCTAAAAATGTGTCATTTACATTGTGTTATCATAACTTGCTTTTTTTCCTCTGCTAACATGGTGTCTATGCTTTTGATCTGGGAGAGGAGTCTCCCATTTTAACTGATTCTCCTTCACTTGTTAGTGCTTCTTTTTGACTGGCAAAGGAGGAAAGTATTTATTCATATCCTTATGTATTTGGAGAAACTGATGTAGAGAGGTTATTATGGGGATCTGCAGAAGGGGGGGAGAGAGCTCCATGCACTGCCCCTGCCCCCACCCCCAGCTCAATTTCTCTATTGGCTGAAAACTGAAGCATGCAAAGTCTCCCCCTTCCTCTGAGCTGAAAGCCACAGGGAGCAGCCAGCCACTTGGAGCAATCTGGGGCTGCTGACTAGCAGGGAGCCTGCCTTAGGGTACTGCAGGGCTGCTGACTAGGAGTTGCTTAGGTCAGTGCCTCCCAGCCAGAGCCTGCCTCCGACATCCCAACTCATCCGGCATCCCAACTCCCTGCCCCAGATCATCACCCAAACCTCTGCACCCCTCCTCCCCTAGGTCACAATTCCCTCCCAACACTGGATCCCCTCTTACAACCCTCCCCCAGGCCAGCATCCTCTCCTGTACCCATATTCCCTCCTGGACCCTGCACCCAAATCTCCTGCTCCAGATCACAGCCCCCTCCTTCACCCAAGCTCCCTCTCAGACCCTACACCCAGTCTCCTACTCCGAGCTCCTATCTACACCCAACCTCCATCCCAGACACCCCCCCCCCCCCCACACACACATCCTCGATAGAAAAGTGCAGCCCTTGACCACGTACCAAAATCTTGGCGTGGCCACCCCCTCAAAAATTGCCAACCCTGACTGTGCAAAGTGTCATTGGCAGGCTTCTAGGCCTGTCGTCAGTCCATTGGAGAACACTGACATTAAACATTAATTGACAAAATATGATCTGTAGCTTTAACAAGTTACTAAAAATGTACCCACAAAAATTGGTGCGGATTTGTTGTGCTTTTATCTATTCATTGTTGCTTTGCTTTTAACCTTTTGTACGACATTCACATCATAGTGCTCATTTTCTGAGAGTTAAGAATAGACTCTTTTTTTCTGAAGTTAGTCCTACTAGTTGAGTGGAGGACATACTGGCTATGTCTGCACTGCTGCTGGAAGAGAGCCTCCCAGCCTGGGTAGACACATTCACTGTCTCGTTTAAAAATAGCAGTTTGGATGTTTGTTGTCTGGTGGAGACTCAGGCTAGCTAACGAAGCTCAAACCTATGACGTTATGTAGGCTTGAAAGTCTGAATTCCCATTCAAGACAAAGTGTCAGCATACAAAAAATAGCAGTGTTGGCAGGCTCTTCTTCTACACAGGCTGGGAGTCTCCCTCCCAACTGCAGCATAGTCATAGACTTTAAGATCCTCACCACAAAGAACAAACAGCAGCAGTGTGTTTTACCTTCATTATAATATGCCTTGGCTCCATCAGTACTGGTTAGTCAAACCAAATTATGACTCTTTTTCCAGTAGCCACATTCAATCTATACTTTGCATGTGACTAGCTTGGTATGAAGCAAGACAGTTTTGCTGTGTTCACTGGCACTTAGGGTAGTGTAGTAGCAGCTTTTCTAGTCATCTTCTCCATCCCTTCCCCAAACATCTCTACGCATCTCATTTATGAGTAAAGAATTAGGAGTCTCTTTCGTAAATTTCAGTCCCATGCTTGTCAGTTGTGCCACAAATTGGCAGCCTAAGAACTGGAAGATGTTGAAAGTAAAGGACATTGTTTCAGGGGGTATCCTGAGAAAACTCTCTCTAGATTATGCAGCTGGTAAATTCCTTGCTGCTTTATTTTGTCTGCAGTGGTACTTAGGCCTGTAGATGTATGCATTATTGGACTATCCAAATGACTGAAACAAAAAACATGCAGGACTCTGGGCAAACTCCATTTTGCTGAAATGCATGTTACAGGTGACTGGTAGGATCTGAAATCTGTATTATCAAAAGTCCTGTGCACCCAGCAGCAGCCATTGTAAAGCAGTTTGTTTGTGTGTGTATAGAGAGTGCAGTTCTGTCATCGGTAGATGGGCAAAAGCAATGTTGTCCAATTGACATCAAATTACTTCATGACTAGTCAGATGCTCTATCACTTACTTGTCTCAGCTTTCCCTCTTGCTACATGCGACACTTCCAGATTCTCTGAAGTCATGGTTACAGAAACTTCATCTGTCAGAAGATTTAAATTTGGCATTTAAAACTTTTTGAGCATGCTGTGCTTAAAGGCTGAATACTGCGCATAAGGCTGACAAAGGAGGTAATGCAGGTTTTCCTTCCAATGGAAATACTCAAGGCAGTAAAAAGGCATTCCCACATCTTTCTAGTTAGGTGTTAAGCTTCCCCTACCCCCAGCCCTGCCAGACAATATTTTCCTCTGAATCTTTGCAAAGAATATGTGAGTATAGAACACAGTAAGGAGCATATAGTGTAAGCAGGGGCTGAACTGCTGCTTGCTATCAGCCAGCTAAAAGGGGTGGGTGGGTGTGCCCACTGCAGTTGTTTAGCTCTGCAAGGTAATTAACTGTTAACTGTTGATATGTAAATACAGCTCAGGAGAGAATACGAGGTGTGGCTATGTAAATCCCATTCAGCCAGGGCTGATGGAGGGTCAGTGTTGGAATGGAATGTGGCTGAGAGCCAGACCTATTGCAGCCAGTGAAGTGGCGCCAGCCAAGAATCGTCCAAAGAGTCCGACATCCCAAAAGTCTCTGTCCCTAGTCCGTGCCACCCAGAGTCCCAAAGTTCACCTGCAAGGTTTCACCTCCCAACCTGGGTAGAAATGGGGGTGGGAGGATAGATAGGGGGCACCTTTTAGGAAACTCCGCCACGCTCCACCAGGTGTCTCATTCCACGCCACTGGATGCTCCGCTGGGCGCCTGCCGCCACTCCTCGCCTGCCGCCCCTCCACACCACTGTTCCTCACCTGCCACCACTCTGCTCCACGCCACACCGCGGATCGCCGCTCCTCACCTGCCGCTGCTCCGCTCTGCTCCACACCACGCCACGCCACTGGTTGCCACCACTTCACTAGCTGCAATAGGTCTGGCTCTCAGCCAAACCAGTGATTTTAGCTCTCCGTGATTTCAACTCTTTAGCCACCAGTTGGACTGGCAAATGAATCCAGCTTTCACTGGACTAGCATAAGAAAAGACTCCTCCGGGAGTCTGCTTTAGGTCTGTCCTTAAAACAAAGGGGGAAAGGTGCAGGCTGGGCCAGTCTTATAGCTCACACCTGGCAGGTGTGAAGCAGGCTGACTCAAGCCCTTTAACCCTTCCCCCCCAGCTCAGTTCACTCAACTCTGGAAGTGGGGAGGCTTGTTCTTACGAGACCTCTTACCATGATGGTGGTGTCTCTCTCTCCTGCAAGCACTGGTGTTTTACAGTTCCCACGTTTAGGGGTAGCATGATTAGTGACCCCCCCACAACAGTCCCAAATTATATACAATTCTCCACATTCCAGTCCAACACTGACCCTCCATCAGCCCTGGCTGAATGGGACTTACATAGCCACACCTCATATTCTCTCCTGAGCTGTATTTACATATCAACAGTTAACAGATAATTACCTTGCAGAGCTAAACAATTGTAGTGGGCATACCCACCCTTCCTCTTAGCTGGCTGATAGCAAGCAGCAGTTCAGCCCCTGCTTACTACTTGTGTTTGGAAAGTTGGGTGGGGGACAGGTTGTTATGCAAGATTTTGATCTCCTCTCCAGTTTTACTGTGAATTCTAAGTAATACAGTAAACTTCCGATAATCCGGCACCTTTAGGACCCAGGGGGTGCTGGATTATCAGATATGCCAGACTATCAGAAGAGGGGGCTGTGAGGGGTCTGGAGTGGGGTGGGAGGGGATGCCACCCCAAACACCTGATAGCCCCCCCTTACAATAGTCAGGCTCTGCCCCAGGAGTCCCTGATTCAGCCGTTTCTGGTCAGTTTCAGCAGCAGCTGAATCGGGGATGCCTGGAATAGAGCAGCTGGGGTGCTGCCGGGTTGGTCCCGCAGCGCCGAGGGGCGGTGCTACGGCACCAACCCAGCAGCACCCCAGCTGCTCTTGGGGACGCCTGGGGCAGAGCAGCTGGAGTGCTGCCTGGTTGGTCCCACAGCGCCAAGGGACGGCGCTGCGGGACCAATCCGGCAGAACCCCAGCTGCTCTGCCCCAGGGGTCCCCGATTCAGCCGCTGCTGAAACAGATCAGCGGCTGATTCCAGGAAGCCCCGGGCAGAACTGCTCTGCCCGGGGCTTCCTGGAATCAGCCGCTGATCTGTTTCAACAGCGGCTGACATGGGGACCCCTGGGGCAGAGCAGCTGGGGTCCTGCCGGGTTGGTCCCGCAGTGCTGAGCTGCGGCGCTACAAGACCAACCCGGCAGCACCCCAGCTGCTCTTCCCCAGGTGTCCAGATTCAGCCTGCTCGTGAAACTGACGCTGCTGGTCCTTTGGCACTGCAGGACCAACCCGGCAGCACTCCAGCTGCTCTGCCCCAGGCATCCCCAAGAGCAGCTGGGGTGCTGCCGGGTTGGTCCCGCAGCCCCGAGGGGCAGCGCTACCAGACCAACCCGGCAGCACCCCAGCTGCTCTGCTCCCGGCTTCCCCAATTCAGCTGCTGGTCAGTTTCAGCAGCAGCTGAATGGGGGAAGCCTGTCCAGCTGCCCCAGCACTTTTGGGTTCCTGATGGTGCCGGACCATCAGGAGTCCCAGAGCATTGGATGCCGGACTAATGGAGTTTTACTGTACTTTGTTGTTCCATAACATACGATAAATTCAAAACTTGGATCGACTGACAGGATTTAGATAAAATAAAAGAGATGGTAAATTTTATTGACTCACCTATATCAATGTCATCTTCTTCCTTTATATGGGTAGCAGCTTGTTCTTCTAAAGGATTGCTTATAGGCTTTTCTTCATTGCATTTGTCAGGGAGCACTATAAATGTATAATGAGCACCGAATTAATGAAAAACATAGATGTCACTACATGAGGTTCTGGCATTTTCTTTTGCTTAAAGGATTTGTAGGACAGTGTGTAGTCCAACAAATGTTTCAGAATAACTCTCCATTGTTTGTTTTATGAATTGGCTTACTAAATTGAGGAAAAGCTTAAACAACAAAATAGTCTGATACCATCTACATGTTTTGTTAGTCTTTAAAGTGCTATCATGAGATTTCGTGGGTGCAGCCCACTTCTTCAGATGACCAAATAGGCATTTTTATTTACCTGTGTCAGAAACTGTATCTGTGACCCGTTGATCTTCTGACACATTACTAACAGAGTCCTCTTCACCTGTGTCTCCAGGCATTTCTGTGTAAATAATATATTGAATCAGGACAACACGTTTTGCAATTATTATGTTACCTTTTCCAGATCTTTTATAAAATTTGTTAAAAATTAAAATGAAAAGGACCTAAAACAGCCATGTAGATATCCTTGACAAATGCTACAAATCCTGTAAATTATAGATCCAGCAATTTCACCCAATATTGCTATCAATAATGACCATAGAGAAAATAAATTTAGATCTTACCATCGTTCCACAAGCTTTCACAATTTTTCCGTCTCTTCTCTGATAGAGAGGCAGCAGCGCCAAGGAAGAGGGCAGGCGGGAGCTGGTACATGCAGGAAACCGGTTTTCAAGCTGGCTCTTCGTGCATAGCCACCTGCCCCCTATGCTGCTGCCTCTCTTTCAGAGGCATGGGGGGGAGGAGGGACAAGTGGGAGCCAGTGCTCCCACCTGCCCCCTGCATGTAAATATGTAACCACAGAAAATTTCAGCAGTTACATGTTTACAAAGATAAACGTATTTTAACATCCCTAAATTTGACATGTGCTTTTTATCCAACATGTTTTGTATAACTAGGCAAATGTCTAGATGAGACAATACAGGTAGTCCCCGAGTTACGCGGATCCGACTTATGTCGGATCCGCAGTTACGAACGGGGATTTTCTCGCCCCAGAGGACTCGAGCAGCGGGACACCTGGTCCCGCCGCCCGCCTCCTCTGGGGCGAGAAAAGCTGCTCCCCGTCTCCCTGGTCTGCTGCGGGAGCCAGCAGACCAGGGAGACGGGGAGCAAAGCGGTGGAGACCCGGGGCCGGACCCGCGGCCGCTTCCAGATCAGCTGGAAGTCCCGCGGGTCGGGCCGGGTCCTGCGCGGCTCTGCTCAGCATCTCCCTGGTCTGCAGACCAGGGAGACGCTGAGCAAAGCCGCGGAGGACCCGGGCCGGACCGCGGCGCTGATCTGGAAGCGCCGCGGTCCGGCCCAGGTCCTCCGCCGCTTTGCTCCGCGTCTCCCTGGTCTGCTGGGGGGGGGACGCAGCTAGTGCCCCCCCCAGCAGACCAGGGAGATGTGGAGCAAAGCCTGTGGTAGAGCAGGTGGGGTGCTGCCGGTTGGTCCCGCAGCACCGCTCCTTGGTGCTACTGGACCAACCCGGCAGCACCCCAGCTGCTCAGCCCCAGGAGTCCTGATTCAGCTGCTGCTGATCAGTTTCAGCAGTGGCTGAATCAGGATGCCTGGGGCAGAGCAGCTGGGGTGCTGCTGGGTTGGTCTAGTAGCGCCGAGGAGCGGCCGCGCTACTGGACCAACCCAGCAGCACCCGAGCTGCTCTACCCCAGGCGTCCCCAAGTTTGCCGCTGCTGAAACTGACCAGCGGCTGACTACAGGAAGCCGGAGGCAGAGTTGCTCTGCTCCAGGCTTCCTAGAATCAGCTGCTGATCAGTTTCAGCAGCAGCTGACTTGGGGACGCCTGGGGTTCTTAAGTTGAATCTGTATGTAAGTCAGAACTGGTGTCCAGATTCAGCGGCTGAATCTGGATGCCAGTTCCGACTTACATACAGATTCAACTTAAGAACAAACCTACAGTCCCTATCTTGTACGTAACCCGGGGACTGCCTGTATACCCTTGGAAAGATCTGTGTACCCCTGGTTGAGAACCACTAAACTAGATTGTGGACCAGTCTTTGTCCTTCAGGGTATGCCTACAGTGCAATTAAAAACTCACAAATGGCCAATGCAAGCTGGCTTGAGCTTGCGCTGGAAGCAGGTTTAATTGCAGCATAAATGTTCTCCAGTCCCCAATCTGAGTCGAACATCTATACAGTAATTTAAATAGCCCCTTAATCTGAGTTACACAAACCTGAATCAACTGGCATGGGTCAGCCTTGGGTTTTTAATTGCAGTGCAGACATACCTTCGCTCTTCCTCTCCCCTGCTTGCTTCTTTCACTTAGTGATATTGGAGAACAGGTGCTTCTTCATTTGGAACAGTCTCTCTATATACATATCTTTAACTTGTAACTTCTCTGTCATTTCAAATATCCTTTGAAAAACCTATTTTTTCTCTTAAAAACCTATCCTAGTTTTTCAACCTCTTTCTGTAACAGGATAATTATTTAGTATGAAAAGTTACTTTACATAATAAGATGATGTTTTATAATTAAACTTCTATGCTTTGATTCAACATTTATATTTTAAAAGTTTAAATACTATATTTTTTTAATGTCACGTCATTGCTGAGAATAATTGTAAATAAGCATTTAATTGCTGAGTTCTTACCTAAAGAGTCTCTCTCTGTTTTGGCTTCTATCCATTCTGTAGACCTCTTGCCTTCATCATTATCTGATTTGCTTGATTGTTTTCCAGTGTTGTGTCCCAGAATGGCATCCAGTTCATTAAAAAATTTCATACTTTTACTTGTATTCCCTGAGTCTTGGGCATTTTTTACACTTTTGTATTCATGTTTCAAGTTTTTATACTTTGTTCTGCACTGCTTCCAGTCCCTTTCAATTCCAAATTTTTGAAGCCTAGCAGCAACCTGTTCAAATATTCTTTTATTTCTCACTGTCCCTTCAAGTTGCTGCTGTATGTTTTTGTCTGACCATATATGTATTAGAGCTCTGACTTCATTGACAGTCCAGTGTTTTCCTCCTTCATTTGCTACCGTTGGAATAAAAGGTAGATTTTTGGACGCCTCTAATATTGCTGCTGTGTTACCTGCGTCAGATGGGGTAGGGGAGAGACACAGGTATGGGTTACCTGCATGATGTGAGGTAGGGTGGGGAGAAGCAGAGAGAATGAAAGAAAATACATTATTCAGTTTTTCTTCACAACTTTGCAGTAGTAGAAGTAAAATCATGGTATTAAAGTCGTTAATGATAAAATTGTATTTTCTGTCTTGTAAAGAGAGTAATATTAATGATAATTAAACCAAAATGCACTAATTTGTGAGGATTTATTTCGCTGCCATCCACCTCCAAAAAAGTTAGCACATTTGTTACTCAAGAAAGTTATTACTAGTATTTAACACTTTATGATATAGTGCTTTATATTTTCATCATCAGAAAGGGTTATAACACTACACTAGGCCCCATTCTTGCAAACAATTATATATGTGCTTAATTTTATGCACACGTAATTTGTCTGGGTTTGCACAGGTGCACATAATTAAGTGTATGTAAGCGTTAGCAAAGTGAGACCTTAATCCTTGTAAAACAAACCTGTTGGGGGAAACACTTTGTATAAAAACACAAGAACTCAAAGGAAGAGGTAGGACTAGAACCCAATTCTTAAAATTTGAAGCCTTGCACTTTCTCAGTCCAGTGCATTATAGAAGACTACTGTGTGACCAAATCAGAGAACTTACTTGTGGGTTTAGAGTGAGTCTGTGTGTCTGTGAGGCCATTCTGCAGAGTGACCGCTGAGGGCAGCTGTACCAGCAAGGGAGGGCCACCAGTACTGTGGCTCTGCCATCTTGCCTCCCAGCACACTGGTAAGTAGCCCTACTGCCGAAACCCTTTTCCCCCTCCTGCTCCTTGGGCCCCACAGAACCAAAGTTGTGGGGAGAACAGGCCTTGGGCGGGCTGGGAGGGTGAGGTGGCCAGGGTGGAGGGAGAGAACAAGCCCCAGGCAGGCTGGGGTAGAAGAAGAAAATAGGTCCCTGGTCCCCTGCCTCCTGCAACTCCCCTGGCGCCCCCCCCCCCCCATATACTTTATATCCAAGGCCTACCCAGAAGGATCTGGGCAACACTGGGTTAGTTGGCTAGTTAAAAATATTTGTACTATATAGGGAGCTTAAATACTTAATTTTTCTTTGAAATTTTTCAAAAATTTTACTTTTGCTAGCAACAGTTTTTTTTGGGAGGTTGAAGGAAAAAATGCCACAATTTCCCAGAGTGCTAAAACAAGTTCTCAACACAGTTAAAAATATATATATTATTTTAGACTGTGATATTAAATTCAGTTCTCATCAATTTACAGAACTCTCATTTTGTACTCCTTTAAAACAGTAAAATAGGATGTTGTCTTTATTCTTGTAGATGTAAAAAACTCCTTATTTTCCTTTTTTGTTTTCTTAGTGATTTCACTACTTACAGAGAAGTGTAAACGTAAGTGCAGAGAAATTGGCATAAATTGTGCAATCAGTATGTTTAAATTCCTTCACAGCCATCCCATTTTAAATGGTAATCCATGCTGTGGTGATAGGATACTTCTGTCATTAAGTTCTGTATGGTGGCAAATATGACCTTTGATAGCAGTCTTGTTCAGTGAAGCATACTTACATGAATATTGGTGATAAATTTGGTCTAGAAGGAATAGACTGTGCATTAGTCTCTATAACCCATTCTACTCATGAGGAAGCTTTACTAATAGATGGCATTTTTACCCTTTTTATTTTAACAATTAAGTCCCAAGTCAGCATCCAAGAGCCTCTGCAACTGCTGGATCATTGATACACTACAGTTAGGGAGGCTATTGATCCATGACATACCAATTAGACTTTCTATATTTGCCTCAAAACATTATGAGATTGTTTCATATGCGGTTGAAATGAGCAACACAGGAATAATCACAGTAAACACCAAAGAAGTTTGAAGTGGTTTCAGCTCAGAAATATTGGGGTTGCCTTGGCAGCTGATAAGCTTTCTAGTTGTGTATCACGTATTTTGAAGGGGCTATCATTTTTCTATCTAAGGATATGTCTACACAACACACCTCAAAATAGCTTATTTCAAAACGTCCCTTATCCCTCGTGTAATGAGGTTTACAGGGATGTCTGAATAGCAAGCCATTATATTTTGCCCAGTGGTATCCCAAAATAGCTCCACTCTGTAGATGTAGCCTAAGAGCCAAACATTTAGGCTAGAGAGCGAGAGAAAGAAAAGGACCCACGATGCTGAATGGGGAAGGTCCTCTACTAGCTCTTCACATCCCACAATTCATAACTGAGGATATGATGCTTTTGGGAGATGGAAGGATTTGTTTAGCTTTTGCATCTGGCCAACGTTTCTATAGGTAAATCACATTGCATATACTAGGCTTCCAGATTTGTACGACTTGTTGTTGTTCTAGATTGGATCCCAACGGGTAGGTGGATTGAAAATTTTACTCTAGAATTTTTTTCATTTAATATTCTTTGAAATAAGATACTTAATTAGTCTGAAATCTTCTCCAAAAAGTCTCAAAAAATGTCAGAACTGACTTTCTCACAAGAAGTGATGGTTTTGAAAAATTAGCATTTTTTTTATTGGAAAAAGTTTCAAAAATACTCAACCAGTTCTAAAAATAATATTGTCAGGCGTGATTTTTGGTAGCATAGTAAGTCACAAAGCATCCATTATGATTTGAACCTAAGCATTATGCATTGACAAATGAAAGACTAAATATCTCACAATTTTCAGAAGCAGAATTTTGTCTGAACTTTTTCACAAAAGTACTCTTACATCTGTATTCCTAATCTTCAGTATGCAAGAATTTAAAAACAAATCCAGAGAAGAAGGGGTGAAGTTTTTGTTTTCTATTTGGGGCGGTGCCCAGGATTCTGCAATGATGGGCACCTATAAAAGTCAGGGCTTATACGTACTCTGCTATTGGATGGAGGTGCAAGTAGTAGCAATATGCCCTTCTGAGGACAGTACTAGATTTACAATGGTGTCATTGTGCTGGGCCCACGGTCAGAAGGGGCCCATTATAGTTGGCAGGTAGGTGCATTGGAAGTTCCCTAAAAACATTGGAAAGGAGGGGGGGATGCCAGTACCAAGACCCTGCCCTCTGCTTTGCCCCTCCCTTCCTAGCCTTATTCCCAGCTGGCCTCTTTTCCCAAGGTTCTCTGGGCACTGGTGCCTCCCTGTCCCCTCTTTCCCCAGTGCTCCATTGCTTACCCTTAAGGCAAGGAAAAAGTGGTGTGGCCCATGAATACCCTCATCTCTTCCCCACTCCCGTTCCTGTTGCCAGGTGTCTGATTTTCACCCAGTTGAAAAGTGGACCTGGTAGTTGACCGGACACTAAAAGTCCAGTTAAAGGAGTAACCACAATGAACCTCCCCACCAAGAGGGAGGGAAGAGTAGCTGCTGCTGCCTGGAGAAGTTGCAGCTCAGTTGGAGAGAGAGAGAGCCAGCTCCCAAGGACCCTGCTCTGATAGAGAGAGAGATACCAGCTCTGCAGTGTCCCAAAGGTTTTCCTATCCACGTTCCTCTTCCCCTCCCTCTCCTACCCCCAGGCTAGGAATGTTAAATTGCAGTTAATTGACTAGTTGATAGGCACTTTGGTTTTCCTTCTTTGAAATGTACAAAAGCCCCTGCTGGGGCTCTTGTTCATTTCAAAGGAGGATTGCAGAACTCCGCCTACAGCCAACGATCAGCGAGAAGTCCCGCTGACTCCAGGCTGCACGCGGGTGCCTGCTTTGAAATGTACAAGAGTCACCGCTGTGCATTTCAAAGCCATGGGGCCCGGGGTCAGCGGGGGACTCCCCCACTGACCCTGGGTTCTGGGGAAATGCCATGTGGAGCCCGGGATCAGCTGGGGAGTCCCCAGCTCACCCCAGGCTCCACAGCTGTCCCTTTGAAATACAGAGGCAGCATTTCAAAGGGGCAGCTCAACCGGGGATCAGCTGTGCTGTGGCTGCTCCTTTGAAACACCGCCTTGGCATTTTCAAAGGGGAACACCATGAAGCCCGGGGTCAGTGGCGGAGTCCCCAGCTGACCCCAGGCTCCATGGTGTTGCCCCTTTGAAAACACTGAGGCGGTATTTCAAAGGGGCAGCTGCCGCACAACTGATCCCAGGCTCAGCTGTGCAGTGCTGCCGCTTTGAAGTATCCCTTCCCCTCCCGCTTTACTGCCTCTATATTATAGAGGCAGCGGGGGGAGGGAGGAGGGAAATGGACAGACTCTCTGATAAGCAAATGCTGATCTGATATTCGACTAGTCCTTAACATCCCTAACACACACCATGCTGTACTTGCCCTCCGTCTCTGCCTTGCTCCAGAGACCAACTTCTTCCCTTGCCCAGCTGTGCCTGACACCAGCCCCTACCTCACTCTACAGATTGCCCCCAGTACTCAGTCTTTTACAACTATTCCCCCTGGGATCCCTCAAATATGTATGATGACAGGCCTACAAAAGGTTAATCTGGCCCTTTGTGAGGGTCATTATGCCTGTGAAGGAATTCTGCCCTGAGAAGGGTGACAGTGTTGTGCTTGAGAGTCAGCTTTAGTTTCTATGGGAGACTCACAGTTAGAGGTTGCAATAGTAATGTACATCTCCCGGGCACTGTCTCCCTTGTCTGTTGCACCTTGCTTTTGAGCTCTTATTTGCTGTCTGCCAGTCCCTGCTAAACATGTTTTGCATCATTTCCATTTCCTTCTGGCAAGATGTGTGCTAGCGTCTGGAGTGAAATGTGGCCTAAGCTACAAACAAAGAATTAGATTTTCTTCCAGTAGTCTCAGTATTATGCTCTGTGCCTAAGTTTTTACAACTGTATAATAGGGGGAATGGCATTTGACTCCTTTTATAAATATTCTGAAATATATGGATGAAAAATGCACTATAGGAGAGCTAAGTATTTTAATGCATTCTTGAGAGCCCATATGTATATAATGTTGTCTGTTTTGCACAAAGTTGTTTTCCTCCTTTTAACCAGAACTAAAGGTTTTCAACAGGTCAAATAAGTCTGTCTGTTCCATATCATGTTATAGAAGTGTTAGAGGATCTAAATAATCTTTAATCTTTATCCCCTTAATTAGTGATCCGAGCGTGAATTGTAAGCAAAGCTATATATGTACACATCAGGAGTGAAATGTCCACCTCTTTTTTAGAGTCCTTTTTTGGCACAAAAGTTCTTGATCCAGTTGAGGAGGGAGACAATTCCTTGGGTGCAACTAATGTAATAAATCTTTTGAGCCTTTGCATCAAGTTGTCGGACCAGTGGATTTGCTTGCCAAACCCCTACATGAAATGGGAATGCAGCTGCTATGAATGCTACTGCAGTCTTGAGTTGTTGATCTGGTGGCCTACAATTTAGGATATAGGATTCTATTTTGTTAAAATCCCTGCAGATCTCCTTTGCACTCAGCCCATTTGTTCTTACATAGAATTGCAAGTTTGTGTAGAAATTGTATGATTTGGCAGAAAATCCACAAACGATACAAGCCTCACATGCTATCATATGACAGGCCTTCAATTAGTATGTAACAAAATACTCTAAGATAAACTGAGGTAATCTGATTAGCTGTTGCAGGGAATGGTTTCATGACCATGAAATCAACAAATTGGTCATGCGGTAGTCATCTGCCACCTTATATATCTAGTTATTTATGAGGCTGCTGAATGTTAAAACTGGGAAGAAAGAGCAATATAATGTCTGTTTTTAAAGTTACATTAATCAGAAACTGACTGCTTATGTACTGAGGCTAACAGAAGCTATTCCTAGCAAGACTTCTTTTAGTTTTTCTAAGATGCAATGAGAAATAAATCTAGTAGCAGTGTTTTGATTTTCTCCCCGCACCACCATACTGTACCTAGTTCAATTGGTCTGACATGTGAAATAAAAAGTAATGGATCCTCTGGGACTTCCTCATCCTCTTCTAATGGAACTGACATTTCACCTGAAGGGGGTAGGGAAAGAATTTTTGTATAAACAGATATGGAATAAATCTATCTAGACGATATTACAATGTGTAAATTGCAGTCAATTCACAGTGACAAATTCATTAGCTTGCAAGTATAGAAATTTAGGCAAGAAGTAACTGTAATCATAATGGGATAGATGTTAGTGAATTTAATATTCATTTTACTGTATTAGAAACAAATTTAATGATACATATAAATGAGAGCTGATTTATCCCTTTTGGCGCGTAGGAGCCTTTTTGCCTCTGTGTGGGATAGTGTGTTTTTCAGAATATACGTACCATTAGCCTCATTCAAATTAAAAAGCAGAAGCAACCTCCCTTCCCCCCGAAATAAACACAATTTCCAGATGGTGTCATATCCAAAGCCTGTTTATACAACAATAAAGCAGCTAGAATTATTGCAAAAATGGCTTTTAAGTGTGATAAGGGAAAAACTGCATTAATAAAGTTGGATAACAGCAGACATTTACTTGATTGAACTCTAGCCTTTGGAATGATGTCTGTCCATGAGTTCTGAGATGGTTATTGTAGCAAAAAACAAACAGGTGTGTAAGGCAAGCAATCTACTGAACCAGAAGAATAGTTTTGATTATCCAGGAATAGTAGATTGGTATGTGAGACGTGCGTAGTTAGAATAGACATCATCCCTCTAAACATTTCCAAACATCCTATAAACATTATACGCTTTATTTTAGGGATGTTAACAAATGTTTATTTGTGTAAACATGTAACTGCTGAATTTTTAGTGGTTATATGTTTAGATACAGGTGAGAGCTGACTCTCCATAAGTGCTGGCTCCTGCCTTATCCCTCTTTTCCCCCCCCCCCCCATCTCCTACTGCCTCTGATAACAGGCAGCAGTGCTGGGGCCAGGCAGCTCTGCAAAAGCTGGTATGTGCAGGGAGCCAGCCTGAAAGCTGGCTTCCCATGTGTACAGGCTCCTGCCTGTCCCCCCTTCCCCCGTCCTTCCTCGCACTACTGCCTCTCTATCAGAGGCAGCAGCGCAGAGAGCAGATAGTTCCAGGGCAGCTGAATTTTAAGCTGGCTCCTACCTGCCCCTTCACGCTGCTGTCTGTGGGAAGGGGGAGCAAGCATGGGAGCTGGCATATGTGGAGAGCCAGCTTAAAAGCCAGCTCCTCATGCATACCTCTCTGCTGCCTCTGTGGAAGGCTTTGCAGGTGCCATTTTGTAAAAAGTTACACACTAACACCATACTTTACTTCGTGTTGAATAAAATTTGAAATACATTTTATGTTACTTCTGAATAGTTCTGAGCCATGGACATCTGTGGGACAGGTAGTGTATTGTTACGCTGCATGTCTAGAGTGTGTGGGCATGCATGCACACAGATGGAATTAGGGATGTCCAGCTCCAGTTAACTGATAGGGGCTGGAGCAGCTCCCTATCTGCCCAGGGTCCCACTGCGGGTTTCACACTGGATTCCTTTGGGCTTTTTGCTGCATACTGCAGAACCTGCAGCGAAGGTGCCCCAGGAGCCTGCTTTTTTATGGGCTCTGTAATACAGGCTGGACCTCTCTTGCCCAGCACCCTCGGGACCTGACTGGTCCCAGATGAAGCAATTTGCTGGTCAAGGGGAGATCCTTTGATACCAGCCCCTCAGCTCGCTGCCTCTCCCCACTGCTGGCTCCTTCAGTGCAGCTAGGCTGTCTACAGGTCAGCCCCAGCCACACTGATTCTGCCAGACTGCTGTGGCCTTGGCTTGCTTCCTCTTGTGGGCTGCTGTGGCAGCAATCCCAGCCCCAATGCAAGGTGACAGGCAGCCCCAATCACACTGCCTCTGTCGCCCAGCCTGCTGCAGCCCCACTGCCTCCCTGGATGACATGGCCCGGCTAGATTTCTCCTCTTGGGCTGCTGAGGTCTGGGCTGCACTGCTGGGCAGCAGACAGCCCTGATCAAGCTCTTCCCAGACTGCTGCAGTCCCACTAGTAGACTAGCAGGGTTGCACCAGACTCCCAGCTGCTGGCCCTCCTGCCCTGAAGCTCTCTCATTCAGGAACATCTGTGGTCATACTGAACCATACAGATGTTGCTGGATGAGAGAATCCCAGATTTGTGAGGTGCAACCTGTATTAAAATTATATAAATTGGCAGCACATATAATGGCTAGGATTTTTAGCAGTTACATGGTTACATTTTTAAGGGATTTTTTACATCCCTAGTTAGAATATCTGATATTAAGCCAGTATTAGATACAATTTGAAAATGTGAATTGGACTCTGAAAACTGAAACTGTCCCATGATTTTCAATGACATTTAAGAGGCCAGGCCCAAATTTTTAAAGGCGATTAGGCTTTCTGCATGGTTCGGGGGGGGGGGGGGGGAGGAGAAGTACAGCACAAAATGGGGTCTGGCTGTGGTGTAGTGATACTTCATCCCTTTCTGATTTGCAAAAGATACTCAAATTAAAATAGCCATATTTCATTTACCCCCCTTATTCAGAGTAGCGAGGGCACTGTGTGTTAGAGATGCTGTGGGAGTAGAGCACTTCCTATGGCTATAGAGTATTCTTTTGTTTTGTTTTTTTTTGTTCCTGCAGGATTGTTACTTTTAGGTCTCCCCCCCCCCCCCCCCCCCCCAGATCTTTCTAAAACAGAATAAGAACAGTGTAGGACTGGAAGGTAACCTTAATAGGCCATCTAGTCCACTCCCTGCACTAAAGCAGGATGATGTTATAACTAGACCATTCTTGATTGGTGTTTTTGTCTAATCTGTTTTTAAAAACCTCCAGTCACAGAGATTTCACAGCCACCCTATTCAATTTGTACCAGTGATTAACGACTCTAAAAGTTTGGAGGTTTTTCCTAATGTCCAACATAAACCTTCCTTGTTGTATTTTTAAGCCCGTGGCTTCCTGTCCTAGCCTGAGAGGTTAAAGAGAAATAACATCCTCTTTGTAATAAGGCTGTTAAGTAATGGTTAATTGGCTAGTCAAGTAATCGATGGAATTTCCATCGACTAGTGGATAGGCACTTCCACATTCCTCCTTTGAAATGTACAAGAGTCCCTGGTTAGGCTCTTGTACATTTCAAAGGTGGAATGCCAAACTCCACATACAGGAAATCCTGCTGACTCTGGGCTGCACATGGTGTGCCTGCTTTGAAATGTACAAGAGTCCCCAGTGGGGGCTCTTGTGCATTTCAAAGCGGCAGTGCAGCATGGAGCACAGGGCTGACCCCGGGCTCCATGCTGCGTTGCCAATTTGAAATGCCACGTGGAGCTGGGGTCAGCTGCATTTCAGTGGCATTTCCCCAGAACCCAAGATCAGCTGGGGAGTCTCTAGCTGACCCTAGGCTCAGTTGTGCAGTGCTACCCCTGTTTCAAAGTGGCAGCACCACACAGCTGAACCTGGGATCAGCTGTGCGGCAGTGCTGTGCATGGAGCCTAGCATAGGCTGGGGACTCCCCAGCTGATCCCAGATTCTGAGGAAATTCAGTGCTGGAGCCTAGGATCAGCTGGGGAGTCCTCAGCTTATTCCGGGCTCAGCTGTGTGGCACTGCCGCTTTGGAATTACTTTTATGCTGTCCTCTGGACTTTTTCCAGTGTGTCCACATCTTTCCTGAAATTTGGTGCCCAGAACTGGAGGCAATACTTTTCTTCTAGTAGAGGAATTCTCTCTTCTCTCTCTCCCTCCCCACCTTTTGCTGCCTCTGTCTGATGGGGGGGGGGAGGGGGAAATTGACTATTCGACTGACTGTCCAATAAGCATTTGTTTCTCAGATAGTCGACTAATCCTTAACATCCCTACTTTGTAACATACTGTTATGTCCTGTAGAACCTCAGAATAATGAACAACTTGGGAATGGTGGTTTGTTTTTAACTCTAAATGTTATGGCTTTTTCAAACTTTAGAACTGAGCATTGACTTAATACAGCTTTGAAAATTTACATGAAGAAAAATGCTGCTTTTAACAGTATTAATTTAAATGAAGTAAGCACCGAAATAGTTTTATTATCTTGCCAAATCTTTTTTTCAACATTTTCATTGTTTTTAGTAGTTTTGTTAAACAGCATTGTACAGGCAGTCCCCGAGTTACGCGGATCCGACTTATGTCGGATCCGCAGTTACGAACGGGGTTTTTCTCGCCCCGGAGAATGGGAGAGGCGGGATGCCCAGATGCGCCGCGGTCCCGCCGCCCGTGTCCTACGGGGCGAGAAAAGCTGCTCTGCGTCTCCCTGGTCTGCTGGGGGGGGAAGCCCCCCCCAGCAGACCAGGGAGATGCGGAGCAAAGCCACGGAGGACCCGCACGCGGGACCGCGGTGTGTCTCGGTCCACCGCCCATGTCTCCCTGGTCTGCTGGGGGGGGAGGAGGGCGCAGCTAATGCGCCACCCCCCCCCCCCCCCAGCAGACCAGGCTTTTCTCTGGACGCCTGTGGTAGAGCAGCTGGGGTGCTGCCAGTTGGTCCCGCAGCGCTGCTCTGGGCGCTACTGGACCAACCCGGCAGCACCCCAGCTGCTCTGCCCCAGGCGTCCTGATTCAGCAGCTGCTGGTCAGTTTCAGCATCGGCTGAATCAGGACGCCTGGGGCAGAGCAGCTTGGGTGCTGCTGGGTTGGTCCAGTAGCACCGAGGAGCAGCACCTCAGCAACCCAGCAGCACCCCAGCTGCTCTGCCCCAGGCGTCCCCAAGTCAGCCGCTGCTGAAACTGACCAGCGCTGACTACAGGAAGCCCGAGGCAGAGTTGCTCTGCCCCGGGGTTCCTGGAATCAGCCGCTGATCAGTTTCAGCAGCGGCTGAATCTGGACGCCAGTTCCGACTTACATACAGATTCAACTTAAGAACAAACCTACAGTCCCTATCTTGTACATAACCCGGGGACTGCCTGTGCTGTATTTGTATGTATGTATACAAATAAGCAGCAGCAGATAGGTGTATTGTTCACCACTCAGTTTGTAACTCTGGTATTTGTAACTGAGGTTTACTGTACTTGAAAACTGTTATATCCTCCGGTAGCCTTTTCTCCAGACTAAACAAACAGTTTTTTTTCAATACTTCCAATAGGTCACGTGTTTTAAATCTTTAATCACTTTTATGCTCTCCTCTGGACTTTTTCCAGTTTGTCCACATCTTTCCTAAAATTTGGTGCCCAGAACTGGAGACAATATTTTACTTCTAGTAGAAGAATTTGTCGTATGTCTTAGTTACAGCACTCTTGCTTATACACCCCAGAACAGTGATGGGCAACATGGGCTAATGAATGGGCTGCCTGAATGGCCCTCCTTCATTGCAGTGGACCACAAGGCTGTCATAACCAAGACAGTCCCAAGATAAGGTAGTTTTGCTAACTGCGCTTGCATACGTGGCATTGTGGGGTGTGCTGACTGAACGATAGAAGCGCTTTGTTTGGATACAGAGAGAGCACATGACTCTCACAATGCTGTGTGCAGTCAGCATGTACCTCATTTCACATGCCCTTGCTTTAAGCATGTCACTTTTGTAATACTGATAAGAAAAAGTACATGGATGAAAACCATCAGAACCTGGCAACCCTGTGCGTGGGCAGTGATAAATAAAATACCTTGTTGGCGACGCATAGAACCCCAAAGGGCTACGTGCAGCCATTGGGCCCACTGCCCCAGAATGCTGTTTGCGCTGTGTTGTGTTTTTTTTTTTTTTTAAACAACTGTGTAACTCTGATATTAGCTTGTGATCCACTATAACCCCCAGCTCTCTTTTGGCAGTACTACTTCCTAGGCTAGGGGAAGGCAAAGTCATTTCCCATTTTGTATGCATATAATTGATTGTTTTTCCTTAAATGAAATACTTTGCATTTGTTCTTACTGAACTTCATACCATTTCTCTAATTTATCCAGATCATTTTGAATTTAATCCTGTCTTCCAAAACACATCAGTTCAGAATAAGAGCAGAAAAATTCTTATGAGATCTTTTTTTAATGAGAAATAATAAAGTATCTAGGAGACACATTTTAAAGATGTAGTGTCAGAAAATAGATTTAAATATTCAGTTAAAATATTCATATTAAGAATTGTCACTTTAATAGGAATTTCCCCACTGACTTTAATGGAGTATGATTGGTCCTCTAATGCAGTATTGTGAATTGAAGAATTAAAACCAAATGCACAAATGCTTCCCTTATTTCCTTTTCTTTATAGATATTTGAATGTACCATTATTATATCATACTTTTGCCACATGCCCCAAAATGCAGTATGTCCCACCCAGGACAGGATTTTTTAAATTGGAGTTCATCAAAAAGGCTGGCTGAGTATTGGGTCCTTTGTGCTGTTAGCTTAAAGATATTCAGGATAGGATATGTGAAGCATTAATTGAAAGTGCCCCTTAATGATTTAAGTTTGCTAGGGTTCAGCAGAAGCAAAGTTTAGAATGAACTACAGGCTGGACCTCCCTTGTCCAGCACCCCAAGGATCTGACCAAATCCTAATGAGAGAATTGGCTGGATATGGGGAAGTCCCGTGCCACCGGTCTCCCAGGACACTTCCCCTTCCTGCAGCTGGCGGTGCTCCGGCCTCACTGCCACTGGGCTCCAGCCTGCAGGGCATGGACTTGGGCTCTGGCCCTCTGGGACTTTCTAGGGACAGAGCTCCCCAGCCGCAGTGGCCCTGCTTCTCCCCTGCCTGACGGGAATGCCCAGGGACAGGGCATGTCAGCTGCCCTGCTTCTGCTGCTGGCTGCCCTGCCTGGCTAGGTCTCCCTGAGGATCAGGCTTGCTGGACCTGCTGCCTCCCCGCCTGGCTGGGGCTCCCCAGAGACAGGGTTTGCCAGTCCCACTGGCAGGGGCCCCCCGGGAATGGGGTTCCCAGCCGGTTCGCACTCCCAGGCACCGGGGCTCTCTGAACCAGGAACATCCATAGTCCTGCCAGACCAGAGTCCCAGATTTCAGAGGTTCAACCTGTATTTAGGCAAACCAGTTTTAAAACATACAACATAACCAAGTGAAAATGAGTATTCCTGTGGCCCCTTAGGGTACATCTGAACAGCAATATTATTCTGAAATAACATAGTCTGTGTCTACACTATAAGCCGTTATTTTTGAAATAATGTCAAAATAATGTCGAGCACCAGAACTCCTTAGAATCAGAAAATACTAGAACTGGGAGAGACCTCAAAAGGTCACTGAGTCCAGTCCCCTGCCCTGATGGCAGGACCGACCACTGTCTAGATCATGCACGATACATATCTATTCAACCTTCTCTTAAATATCCTCAGTGATGGAGATTCCACAACTTCCCTAGGCAATTTATTCCATTGTTGAATCACCCTGATAATTAGGAAGTTTTCCCTAATGGTCAGCTTAAACCTCCCTTGCTGCAATTTAAACCCATTGCTGCTTGTCCTGTCATCAGAGGACAAGAACAATTTTTCTCCCTCCGCCCTCTAAGACCCTTTTACATAACTCGAACACCTCTGTCCTGTCCCCTCTCAGTCTTCTCTTTTCTAAACTAAACAAGTCCAGTTCTTTCAGTCTTCTCTCATAGGTCATGTTTTCTATAGACCTTTAATCATTTTTGTTTCTCTTCTCTGGGCTTTCTCCAATTTCTCCACATCTTTCTTGAAATGTAGTGCCCAGAACTGGACACACTACTCCTACTGAGGCCTAATCAGTGCAGAATAGAACAGAAGAATGACTTCTTGTGGATTGCTCACCACACTGCTGTTAATGCATCCCAGAATCATGTTTGCTTTCTTTGTAACAGTGTCACACTGTTGACTTATATTTAGCTTGTGGTCCACTGAGACCCCTAGATCCATTTCTTCAGTACTTCTTCCTAGACAATCGCTTCTCATTGTGTATGTGTGAAACTTATCGTTCCTTCCTAAGTGGAATACAGGCAGTCCCCGAGTTACGCGGATCCGACTTACGTCGGATCCGCAGTTACGAACGGGGCACTTCCTCTCCCTGGTCTCGAGCAGACAAGGGAGAGGAAGCAAAGCGGCGGCGGAACGCGCGGCCAGCTGACAGCCCAGACGCGTCTGGGCTGTCAGCTGGCCGCGCGTTCTGCCGCTCTGCTCTGCTCTGCTCCGCTCCCCCGCCCCCCCCCCCCCCCCCCGGTCTGCAAACCATGGGGGGGGGGGGGGGGAAGCAGAGCGGAGCACGCGGCCAGCTGACAGCCCAGACGCGTCTGGGCTGTCAGCTGGCCGCGCGTTCCGCCGCTCTGCTCTACTCTGCTCCCCCTCCCCCTCCCCCTCCCCCTGGTCTGCAGACCTGGGGGACGGGGAGCAGAGCAGAGCAAAGCCGCGGAGCCCGAGGGCAGCAGGATAGCCACGGCGCGTCTGGGCTGTCCCGCTGCCCGCGTGTTCCGCCGCTTTGCTCCGGACGCCTGTGGTACAGCAGCTGGGGCGCTGCCGGTTGGTCCCGTAGCGCCGCTCTGGGTGCCACTGGACCAACCCAGCAGCACCCCAGCTGCTCTGCCCCAGGTGTCCCCTAGTCAGCAGCTGCTGAAAATGACCAGTGGCTGACTACAGGAAGCCCCTGCCCCGGGCTTCCTGGAATCAGCCGCTGATCAGTTTCAGCAGCAGCTGACTTGGGGATGCCTGGGGTTCTTAAGTTGAATCTGTATGTAAGTCAGAACTGGCGTCCAGATTCAGCCACTGTTGAAACTGATCAGTTTCAGCAGCGGCTGAATCTGGACGCCAGTTCCGACTTACATACAGATTCAACTTAAGAACAAACCTACAGTCCCTATCTTGTACGTAACCCGGGGACTGCCTGTACTTTGCATTTGTCCTTATTAACTTCATCCTGTTTACCTCAGACCATTTTTCTAGTTTCTCCAGATCATTTGAATTTTGACCCTATCCTCCAAAGCACTTGCAGCACCTCCCAGCTTGGTATCATCTGCAAACTTAATAATTGTACTCTCTATGCCATCGTCTAAAACATTGATGAAGATATTGAACAGAATTGGTCTCAAAACAGATCCCTGCGGAACCCCACTTTTTATGTCCTTCTTTTAGTATAATTATGAACCATTAATAACTACTCTCTGAGAACTGTTATCCAGCCAGTTATGCATCCACCTTATAGTAGCCCTCTCTAAATTGTATTTCCCTAGTTTACTGATAAGAAGGTCATGCAAGACCTTATTAAATGCCTTACTAAAAACTAAATATACCATGTTCCCTGCTTCTACCTTATCCACTAGACTTGTTATTCTATCAAAGGAAGCTATCAGTTGGTTTGACGTGATTTGTTTTTTTTACAAATCCGTGCTGGCTGTTACCTATCACCTTCTATTCCAGATGTTTGCAGATTAATTCTTTAATTACTAGCTCTATTATCTTCACTGGCACACAAGTTAAACTGACTGGCCTGTATTTTCCTGTCTTGTTCTTATTTCCTTTTTTAAAGATGGGCACTATATTTGCCCTTTTCCAATTTTCTGGAATCTCTCCCACTTTCACGATTTTTCAAATACTTTATCAGCTCCTTGAGTATTCTAGGATGCACTTTCATCAGGCCCTGGTGACTTGAAGACATCTAAGTTTTTTCTAAGTAATTTTTAACTTTTTTTTTATTATTTTAACTTCTAAACCTACCCCATTTTCCCCTAGCATTCACTATGTTAGGCATCCCGTCACCATCAAACTTCTTGGTGTAAAACGAAGCAAAGAAGTCATTAAGCACCTCTGCCATTTCCAAGTTTCCTGTTGTTGTTTCTCCCTCTTCACTGAGCAATGGGGCTAGCTTGTCCTTGCTCTTTGTCTTGCTTCTAATATATTTGTAGAAGTCTTCTTGTTACCCTTTATGTCTCTAGCCAGATTTAGCTTGTTTTCTGCCTGTTCCTTTCTAATCTTGCCCCCTGAAAATCTGTCTTGTTTGCTTGTATTGGGCCCTTAATATTGTCCCTTTAAAAACTTGCCAACTCTCTTCAGTTGTCTTTCTTTTTAGTCTTGCTTCCCATGTGACCTTACCTACCAGCTCTCTGAGTTTACTGAAATCTGCCTTCCTGAAATCCATTATCTCTATTTTGCTGTTCTCCCTTCTACCATTCCTTAGAATCATGAACTCTGGTTTCATGGTCACTTCTACTCAAGCGGTCTTCCGCTTTCAAATTTTCAACCAGTTCCTCCCTATTTGTTAAAATCAAATCAAGAACTGTTTACCCCTTCAACCTTCTTACTCCAACTCCTGTAACTCTCATTTTACAAGGAGTAAGGGAAGGTGGAGGAAGAGTGCTCTTCCTCGACTTCCTGTTGTGTTGACAGCACCAAAAGCCAAAATAAGCTATTTCTACTTAAGCCACGCAATTGACGTAGCTGAAGTTGTGTAGCTTATTTTGGCTTTAGTCCTGATGTGTAGACGTGCCCTAAGTGTTCGGGGTGGCTCCTCAGCTGGTGTAAATGGTCATAGCTACACGGAAGTCAGTAGAGATATAGCAGGTATTACCAGCTCAAGATCTGCCTCCTGAGCTTCTGTTCATTATTTAAAACTAAATCTAAAAATGTAAGATTTAACTAAATGTCTTTAAAATAGATGACACCTCTTACCAAAGAATTAAAAATTGACAGCTCTGTAAGACTGAGAACTAAAAATGTATTTCTTAAAACATGGAAATCACAATTTCCCAACTGTCCAGTTGCATTTTAGTGGGAGCTGTGCAGAGGCAAATAAGTTGGGCATCCAACTCCCCTTTGCCTTTGAAAATCTCTGTACTGAATTGATTTTTGTTCTGTATAAATGATTCGGTATTTTAACTTAATGCAAGCCTCTTCAAATTGGGTTCTGATTTGAATCTTCAGATCTGTTCATTCCCCTCAAGATTTTGGTACAGTTGTAGATGACAAAGAATAACAGGAGGGGCGTTTTTCTTGATGTCAGTTTGGATGTGATGGAAATCTTGTAACAGCATCCCAGGGGGATTTCGCATAGTGAGATCACCAACTGAAGCGTTGATCTAGCTTCAAATCTGAACCCTCAGTTAATTTTAATTGTGATCAAAACAGTGTCTCCTCCGCCTATTTCCTAATTGTTTTTTCCACCTCTCCATGTGATAGGATAAATCCCAGTGTAATGCTAATGATGCTCACATGCACACAGAGAGGGTTTAACAGACCCTGATGTGCAATTGGTTTGGTAAATATCATTTCTTCATGCTTAAAAACATTGTCTTATTTATTTCTGTCTTGCTTCAGGATAGTTTATATCTTTTTAAACATAACACATTTTACATGTCTAATAAATGCACAAATAGCTAATTTAAAAAATATTCAGTGCACAAACAATGCAATTTTTAAGCCATGCATTTACATTTAATTCTATTAACATATTCTAAAATTAATAACATTGCATTTAAAAGGAAGTAATCCTTCTTGAAATAGGAATAAAAATATTCTAGACTTCCTGTGACTTCAGACCTAAAAATTTATTAATTTAAAAGCCACCACATTTATAATAGAGTTGTGAAATTGTAATATAGTATGTTCTAGAATAGTTTCTTTCTTAACTGAAGCTCTAAAAACCTGTTGCAAAGTATTATAAATGTATTCCAAAGAAAAAAGTGTAGATGAATATTAAAAACCCATGGCACAAGGTACAGAGTCTCTGCAGGACTGAACCATTTCAGCAGTTAGTGTAATTTGTAAGGGTTACGCTGTATTTACAGACTTCAACACTAGTGGTGCTAACCTTTTTATCCCAGTCTGTAAGGTGTGTATCAAGTCAGTTTCTGCTCTGTGTTACTGGGGCTCTATAATATAGCTTTTAATCCTAACAGATTTTTTTTAATTGTGCAAATACAAGAAATAAAAGAAAAATTAGTTTTTACCTTTAGTGTTCTCTGTGGTAGTGCTTATGTTCAGCTGTCTTTCAGTAGCAGAACACCTGCCGTTTTCATCCTCTGTTAATTGTGTAACTGGTTCATTTTGTAGTATGGCATCAAGATCATGAAAAAACTTCATGGTTTTAGTGGCATCTCCAGAGTTGTGGGCATATTTAACTGTTCTGAATTCATACTTCAGATTTTTATACTTTGCACGGCACTGTTTCCAGTCTCTGCAAACTCCTAACTCCTGTAGTCTTTTAGCAATGTAGATAAATATTCCTTTATTCCTTAGTGTTCCATGAAGTTGCTGTCTTATGTTTTTTTCTGACCAAATGCTTAGCAAGGCTTTAACCTCCTCTTCTGTCCAATGCTTTCCTGCTCCACTCTCCATGTTGAAAGTGACCTGGAAATGATTCACTATTTCTAGCCAAGATTTTGTTTCCTAGGAAACCAGACGGCTGGTTGTCAGTAAGCTCCACAGAGATGAAAGGATCTAGTTTTACTGGCTCAAGCTGCCTGAGGGGAGTAACTTGAGAAACTGCCAAATAAGCAGGCTCTATATTAGAAGCAGACAAATAAGCAGGTCAGGCACAATTGAAATGTAATCTAGTATTCCCCAAGATAAAAAATTACTCTTTGGGTACCTTTGCTTGCTTTAATCCTTTTTATGAATGTTTTTAAATATGATACATTTTAATTAATACTTAAAAAAAGAAAGTGAGTCCTTTTTTTCTTATTGTAGTTTCTTAGGGATGAAATACAGAAAACTTAATATACACGTTGAAATCATCCACATTGATTTAAATTGCGTGTATTTTATAAAAGTCCTATTTCATTCTAGAATTGAGGATTGCTCATGAGCACAACTGATTTAAAACAGAAAAAAACCCCTGACAACTAAGAGAAGGTCTGCACTACATCAGCGCAGCTTCAGCAGATCTAGTGAGGAAGTGCTATGCTGATCTCCTGACTATATAAATATACCACTTCATTGAGAAATGGATGCTATGTTGATGAGAGAGTTGTTTCTTATCAACAGAAAATTTGCATTGTTTTGGGGGAAGACTTTTTCATGCCTCTAAGTGATAGAAGCTAGGTCAACTTTACTTTTGGGGCAGGTTTCCACCACCACTCAACAGACATGAGGATATAAGTTCCATGATAGTGAAACTGACCTTTTTAGCTCCCTGTGGAAACTGTACTAAGGACCAAATCCTAGTTCCTGACCATAGCTCAAGTATTTGGGCGCTCTGCAGAGAATTGTAAGGAGAGCAGAAGGGAGAACAAAATCTCAGACTCAAGTTGAGACCTCCTCCTGCATATTTTTATTTGAATGAGTTAAGGGCATGTGTGACTTGGTTAGTTAACATGCATCCATGATTCTAACAGTCCCATTCCTTCCCCAGCCATTACTGACTTCAAAAGTCCCTATGGAGCATAGTTTTGCTATGTGGGGGTACAGAACTGCTGCCATCCTAACTCAGAGGGTTCACTGCTGATCTGGATTTGCCTGTGTTATGGGAGGTCAGGGATACTAGAGGGGTAAGTTTTTTGAGAGGAGGTGATGAGGGTTGGATTCAGAGTCTGAATCAGTGAAAATCAGAGGCATTGCTCTGAAGGTTAACTGTGGCCATCTGTCTTTATTTGATTTTGCTATGGTATTTGGAGGGCCACGATTAACATAGAAATGGCCTAAAGTTTAAAAAAAATGTTTTAAGCCAATGAATGTACAACACCCACCTCTAGGTTTTCCTGCCAATTTCTGTGTTTAGATGTATTTTTCTGAGCAAAATAAACTGGTGAGGCCAGGGAAGAATTTTTCTCTAACTTCTTTCAGTTATAATACATTTTAGTATTACAAGAAACAATAGCAAAGAAAAAAAATCAACAAAAGTGTGTTTAGGGCTGTCAGCAATTTAAAAAAAAAATCCCAATAGTGAGGTTAAAACAAACAGAACATAAAGTGCCGTGCTCACTTATTTGTAATAAAAAAATTTTGTTACTGTGAAAAGAAGAAATAGTATTTTTAGTTCATTTCATACAAGTACGGTAGTGCAATTTCTTTGTTGTAAAAATGCTACTTACAAATGTAAATTTTTGAGCATATCTGTGCTCACACAAAACAGTGTAAACTCGACAGCCTGTATGTCAAATGCATGAATTGGAATACAAATTAAAGGCTGTGTTGGGAATTTAGCCCAAAAGATCACCTCTGCATAAATTAGGTTGAAGGCTACGACTTAGTCATAGGTATTTTTAATAAGTCATAGACAAGTCACTGGCAGGATAACTTCTAATTTTGCCCACTCTTACACCAAAATAATTTTGTCTTGTGCACCAGTATGTAGGTGATGTACGATGCACAGGGCAGTCAGCACAAGGAGCCCCACGGTCCCCGCCTACAAGCTGGACCTACTGTGCTGGCCACTACCTTGCCGGTCCAATTACAGAGCTGCCTCAGCTCCTAGCTTGGGGGGGGGGGCCCAAGAGCCACCTTTCTCCTCCTGCTGGCTGCAGCAGCTTCATGTTGGGGTCTGCAGGTAGAGGTGTTTCCCCCAGGGCTGTGGCAGCTTTAGGGCATGGGGAGAGGGATTTCTCCCCACTACAGCTCTGATTTCTCTGGATGGGGCTCACTGGGAGGCTGCGGGGCTGTGCAGATGAGCAGGAACTTAAGTCACGGGAAGTAAGCAATAATTCATGGCCTGTGGCCTGTCCATGACTTGTACTACAAATACCCCTGACTAAATCTGAGCGGGATTGGGGAGGGAGCAGGGGGGCTGTAGGCCAATGGTTGCCCAGAGGGTTGCCCACATGGGATTGCTGGTTGGGCAGCCCACAAGCACTTTATAAGGCTTCCCGAGTGGTTAGCTGCAGAGCCAACCCTGGGGACCTGTAGCTTTGGGGTCAGCTGTGCTGGCTCCTGCAGAAGCCTCTTTCTTCCCCCCCCCCCTTGCTACCTCTATCTGATAAGAGGCAGCAAGGAGTGGGAGTGGGAGGGGGGATAACTAGTTAACTATCTGATAAAAATTTGCTTATTGGATAGTCAACTAGTCCTTCACATCCCTATACAAAACTCCTATACTTATATAAGACTAGAAGAGGAGGGAGAAGAGAAGAGAAGGAAAGATAGTGCAAGAACCTTGACGAGCTTCTCTTCTCTGCATTGGCTCTATTTGTATAGAGTAATTAATAGACAATACATTAATGATTTGTAAATAAATTTGTGAGTTAATATTAAAGAGGCAGTAGAATTCTTGCCATCTTTGAGGTCCAGGAAAGATGATTAAGATAAAATATTTTCATGTTATAAGATTATTAGGAACTGGAATATGGAGCAGTCTGGAAAAGGGTTATGCTGAATAACATCCTTCAGTATCATCATGGGCAAAAGATATTTTAAATTATACAGAATTTTAGTTTCTTGACTGATAGGACTAAGTGTGAAGTATGTATTATTGATATCCACTTACATTGTGTATAGTATGCTGCAAAAATTTATATTTTTGTAACACTGATTTTTTTTTCTCCTGAGTTTTTTGCATCTGCATTTTATTAAATATTTATATACTTTCTTTAAACATTAAAAAGGAGACATGGGAAATTAACTTAAGAGACTAGTGACCATGTGCTTCAGGCAGCTAATGCAAATGGAGTAATTGCATTCCAGATGGAAAATACTTTATCTGATGTTTTGCTATATATCGTAATGAACAGAGCTTTGGAGAATGTTGCAACGTTTTTAATGGAAAACGTCATCTTTCTTAGGACAACGCTAATGAAACTATAGTTATAGCCACTAGTAATGAAGTGCTGTATCGGTTTGTGAGAAAACAGAATCAAAGCATAAAGCGAAATACAACATTAAGGTCTTAAAATAGCTGTTTTGAAGAAAGTAAGAAATTTTGTTTGTTCAAAATGTGCCCTCGTGCAAGTGAACATAGAGAAAAGGAACACAAGGGCAGAGCTTTCTTTTCCTATGTAGATCGTGAACATGACTTTGTTCCCACCATCAACTGGACAGCCACCCCTTTTCTCCGGGCCCAGAGGGTGCTCAAACCCCCACGCATAACCTCATCTGAAATTCCTAACCCTCCCTCCCCCAACCCTGGCTCTTCCTGTCCCTCTTTACTATTTCTTCCTGCCCTCTCCCCTAAGTGGGCTCCATCCCTGCTCATTATCCTCCCCCACTAAGAGCCTCCTTCATGCTGTCAAACAGCTAATTGTGGGAGGAGGTGGAGCTGATCATCGGGGTTGTCCGCAGACAGGAAAAGCTGGAGAGCAGGAGGGGAAGCTGGGCTGCCAGTAGGTATTTTTTTTCACTATTTTTTTCCATGAGCACTCCAGGGAGTCAGCACCTATGACAGCTCCTGGGGTCTTTAAATACTTTGTATCTCTAAAAGAGAATTCTGCCTCCCTGAGAGAGAATTCCTTTTGATTCCTCTCCGGCATGACAAAGAGAGGCTGAGCTACAGTTATGTGCAAACCCATAATTTTTATTTCTATTGCATCTTCATTAGAACACATACTTATGAGGCAATACTAACTTACTTTTTTGAGGATACAAGTTAAGTTGATAAAGTGATCAATAGCATTGATATAATATAGTTACATTTTTGTAAGATGTTTGACTTGGTACCACAGAACGTTTTGATTAAGAAACTAGAACTATACTAAAATCAACATGGCACACATGAAGTGTGTTACAATTGGGTACCTGGTGTAATTGGATAATGGGCAGTCATCAAGCTGGTATGTTTCTAGTGTGATCCTCATGGATAAAAACATTCTTTGCATAATGTTGTTTTTCTTAATGATGTTGAAGAGAACAAGCATTACTGGTAAAATTTGATTACAAAAGATGCACTGATGCAGTTTGTTCCATAACCTGTGTGGAAGCAAACAGTGCATGTTTTAATATAACCAAATGTATGTTTCTTCTAGGAACAAAGAAGGTAAGCAATACCTACAGAATGGGAAGCAGTAAGAGGGGCTATTCTCAGTGGTGACAGATGACAGAACGAGGAACAATGGTCTAGGTTGGATATTAGGAAAAACTATTTCACTAGGTGGGTGGTGAAGCACTGGAATGGGTTATCTAGGGAGGTGGTGGAATCTCCATTCCTAGAGGTTTTTAAGTCCAGGCTTGACAAAGCCCTGACTGGGATGATTTAGTTGGGATTGGTCCTTTGTTAAGCAAGGGGTTGGACTCAATGACCTCCTGAGGTCTCTTTCAATTCTATGATTCTAATTCTGAATGACTTGGGGGTCAGGGTGGCAAATCAGCTATGAATTTCTAGTGTGATGATGGCAAAAAAACCCCAAACCCACTAATGTAATTAATGTTACCCCAAAAATATTCTCACCGGAGACCACCCAGAGTTACACTAGTATGGGTTTATTTCCACTAGGTAAAACTAAACTAAACTAAAACACAAAGGTAACATAAATGCATTAACAGAAAATGAATTGTTTATCAGCAACAAAAGTCTGGCAAGATGCAATGGCTGGAAGTTGAAGTTAGACAAATATAGACAAAAAATAGGGTATCACTTTTTAACAATGAGGATAGTTGATCATCGGACTAACTTACTTAGGTTGTCATAAATTCTCCATCACTCGCAATTTTTAAAGCAATGTTAGACATTTTGTTTCTGAAATATATGCTCTAGCTATTGTCCTTGAAGCAGTAATTAATTCAAGAAAGTACTATGTATGTAAAAATCTGCATTGGGGCACAGTATTATTATGAGTATTAATAGGAAGAAATTAATAAATGAAACCAGCATTAACTGGGTAACCAAGTTATTGAGGGGGCGGGGGGGAAATCCCAACTCTACATATAATATGATGGGGACTAATTTAGCTGCAACTACTTAAGAGAGAACTTGGAGTCATTATAGATAGTTCTCTGAAAACATTCACTCACTGTACAGGTGATAGAAATGTAGCCATGTTAGTCTGGTGCAGCTGAAACAAAAACAGGACTATGTAGCACTTTAAAGACTAACAAGATGGTTTATTAGGGGATGGGGGTGGGGAGGAAGAGGTAAATGTCTGTGAGCTAATCTCATTAGCTCACAGACATTTACCTCCCCCTCCCCCTTCTGTTCTGAAATTTGATTTGTCCTTTTCATGTGTGTTCATTTTTTTAATTGTATCCTTTGGTATATATGGTTGCAACAATTTTCTTCCACTACAGGCAGTCCCCGGGTTACGTACAAGATAGGGACTGTAGGTTTGTTCTTAAGTTGAATCTGTATGTAAGTCGGAACTGGCGTCCAGATTCAGCCGCTGCTGAAACTGATCAGTTTCAACAGCGGCTGAATCTGGACGCCAGTTCTGACTTACATACAGATTCAACTTAAGAACCCCAGGCATCCCCAAGTCAGCTGCTGCTGAAACTGATCAGCGGCTGATTCCAGGAAGCCCGGGGCAGGGGCTTCCTGTAGTCAGCCACTGGTCAGTTTCAGCAGCGGCTGACTTGGGGACGCCTGGGGCAGAGCAGCTGGGGTGCTGCTGGGTTGGTCCAGTAGCGCTGCCGCTCCTCGGCGCTACTGGACCAACCCAGCAGCACCCAAGCTGCTCTGCCCCAGGCATCCTGATTCAGCCGCTGCTGAATCTGACCAGCAGTGGCTGAATCAGGACTCCTGGGGCAGAACAGCTGGGGTGCTGCCCGGTTGGTCCAGTAGCGCCCAGAGCGGTGCTACGGGACCAACTGGCAGCGCCCCAGCTGCTGTACCACAGGTGTCCGGAGCAAAGCCACGGAGCACGGGGGGCAGCGGGACAGCCCAGACGCGCCGTGGCTGTCCTGCTGCCCTCGGGCTCCGTGGCTTTGCTCTGCTTTGCTCCCCATCCCCCTGATCTGCAGACCAGGGGGATGGGGGGAGGGAGCAAAGCAGAGCCAAGCCGCGGAGGACGCGGCCAGCTGACAGCTGTCAGCTGACCGCGCGCTCCGCGGCTTGGCTCTGCTTTGCCCCGCTTTCCCCTCCCTCCCCCCGTCCTCCTGGTCTGCAGACCGGGGGGGTGGAGGCAAAGCTGAGCTAAGCCGCGGAGCGCGCTGCCAGCTGACAGCCCAGACGCGTCTGGGCTGTCAGCTGATCATGCGCTCCGCGGCTTGGCTCTGCTTTGCCCTCCCCCCTCCCCCTGGTCTGCAGACCAGGGGGACGGGGGGGGGAGCAGGGCAAAGCAGAGCCAAGCCTCAGAGCACGTGGGCAGCGGACAGCCCTGTCCGCTGCCCACGTGTTCTGCCGCTTTGCTTCCTCTCCCTGGTCTGCTGGAGACCAGGGAGAGGAACGGCCCCTTTCGTAACTGCGGATCCGACATAAGTCGGATCCGCGTAACTCGGGGACTGCCTGTATTTGATCTGAGGAAGTGGGTCTGGCCCACGAAAGCTCATCACCTAATAAACCATCTTGTTAGTCTTTAAAGTGCTACATAGTCCTGTTTTTTGTTTCACTGTACAGGGGCATTCAAAAAAGCAAATCGAATGTTAGGAATCATTTAAAAAGGGATAGAGAATAAGACAGAAAATATCTTATTGCCTCTGTATAAAACCATGGTACTCCCACGTATTGAATACTGCATACAGATGTGGTTGCCTCCTCTCAAAAAAGATATATTGGAATTGGAAAAGGTTCAGAAAAGGGCAACACAAATGATTAGGGGTTTGGAATGGGTCCCATATGAAGAGAGATTAAAAAGACATGGACTTTTCATCTTAGAAACGAGGAGACTAAGGGGGGATATAATAATGGTCTATAAAATCACGACTGGTATGGAAAAAGTGAATAAGGAAAAGTTATTTACTTATTCCCACAATATAAGAACTAGAGGTCACCAAATTAAATTAATAGGCAGCAGGTTTAAAACAAACAAAAGGAAGTTTATCACGCAGCACACAGTCAGCCTGTGAAACTCCTTGCCAGAGGATGTTGTGAAGATTTCAATAGGGTTCAAAAAAGAGCTAGATTCATGGAGGTTAGGTCCATCAATAGCTATTAGCCAAGATGGGTAGGAATGGTGTTTCTAGCCTCTGTTTGTCTGAAAATGGATGCTAGGAGAGGGATCACATGATGATTACCTGTTGTGTTCCCACCCTCTGGGGCATCCTGGATCAGCCACTGTTGGCAGACCAGATACTGGGCTAGCTGGACCTTTGGTCTGACCAAGTTTGGCCGTTCTTATGTTCTTATGCCTAATTTTCTTACTTGAGAGAAGTTAAGAAGTTTTGCATATGGGTGCACAAATTTCTTTGATATAGTATAGGTATCCTACCTGTTGTAGTTGCTAACTCATTACTTTGGATTCATATTTTGGTGCCTGAGTAAGAGAATTGAGTGCCCAGGCTTAAAAAAATCAAACCACAGTCTGAAGGAAAAAGTCAGATTGGGTTGAACATAAGGTGTTTTTGTTTGTTGTTTTGCCTTTTCTGAGTGTATAAATGTTTAATGGAGAGCTGGAAACTGCCCCCATTTTAAGTGGCCTTTCAATTCAAAGAGCTGCTAGTATTTTATGTCCATGCTGGAATTAGACTATAAAATGTCAACACCTGTTGAAGTTAGTGGAAAGACTTTAATTGATGTTGGAGGGCTTTGATTCGAGCCTTACATATTTTATATAAAGTGCAACACGAACCTATCAAAACTACATTTCTTGTAAGTCCATAAAAATAAGGCACCTAACAATTTGTGTTTAAAAAGTGTTGTGTTCTCTTACTCTTTACAAGTTAATACTTCGGATGTTGTATTCCATGAATCAGTCTGTGCTTATGCTAATTTTTTCCACAGGGGCCAGGAGAGTGGTGGAATAGTGACAAGTGATGGAGACTCAGCCCAAACATTCAAAGTGCACAAGGTAAACATTTAAGAGCTTTTACTATTTTTCTGCCATTTTAAAGAAATGAAACAAAAATCAGTCTTCAAAAATAGATAGAAATAAGGAGTATTCAAAGGAAAAGTCAGGGGAAAAATATCAAATTTCCAACTGAGGTACACAAGGAAAGTCTCTGTTTCAGGAAATAATCAAGAGATCAAAAATAACAAGATTTTTTCACAATGAGAGTACCAGATTCTATCCTTTAACTTACTGGTGTATAGACCAGCATTAAGCTTATTTTAAAAAAATCAAAAACAAAACCGGTTATCCTTCAAGGCTGCTTCAACCTTTCAAAGAAACAAGGTGGGTGAAGCAATATCTTGTCTTTCACCAACAGAAGTTGGTCCAATCAGGGCTGGCTCAAGCTATTTTGGGGCCCCTGGCGGGTGGTGCCGCCCTGGGTGCATAGGGCATGCGTGGGCATGCCCCCAGGGTGCGTGGGCCCGCCCCCAGGCACACGACGCATATGCGAGACTGCCCACGGGGTGCGTGGGCGGGCGCACGGCACATGCACTGCCTGCCATCGCCGCTGGCGCACAGCCCAGGGCCGCCTGGCCAGGCCACGCCTGGCTGTGCAGAGCCCCGCAGCCGTGGGGGGAAGAGCACTGCGGGGGTTAATGCGGCTCCCGCCCCAGGCAACCACTGCAGCCCGCCAGGAGCCGGGTGCACGGTGCCTGATGGCAGCTCTGAGGGGTGCCGTGCACCCCTTACAGCTGCCATCAGACGCCCCCCATCGGTTGGCGCCCTGGGCAGCTGCCCGTCTCGCCCTCCCTTTAGTCCGGCTCTGGGTCCAATAACAGATATTATCTCATGTACCTTGTTTCTCTAAAATCCTGAGACCAACACAGCTCCAATCATGCTGCAATTAACTTTTCACTGCAGCAAAAAGCAATCTGTTCTGGAGCAGTCAGCACCAGAGCCCCTTTCTGCTAATGCATTAGCTCTGGTGAATGAAATGGCTTGGTCCTGGCAGTCGTAGGTAGTGATGTGTGAAACCATCAGGGCTCTGGTAAAATGGGGGGAAAAATAGTAAGATAAAAAAGAATACAAGCTTTGAAACTAGCTACACCTTAATGCCTAGATGCAGACCTATCTGTGACTGACTCTGGCTTCAGAAAGTATCATGGAGGATGCATCAAAGAGTGAAAGGGTGCACACTAAAATTAATAGATCCAGAGACTGAAGAGAAATCTGAAGAATCTTCTCTCTGTTACCAACCTGATAGAAATCCAGAGTATGTGAACAGGCCTAAAATAGCCAAAGCCTTCACTGGTCTTAAGTCATAGTAGGGATGTTAGCATATAGTTGAGCAAACTGATAAGCCTACACACACCCAGAGGCAGCCGGGGAGGGGCAGGAGCCAGTGCCCATGAGAAGCTGACTTTAAGCAGGCTCCTCAGGAGCGTTGTATCCTCCTGCCTCCCTTTCTCCTGCACTGCTGCCTCTGATAGAGTTATAGCAGTGAGGCGGGTGAGCGGGGAGGTGGGAGCAAATATGCATGGGGAGCCAACTTTCAAGCCAGCTCCCCACATGTATCAACTCCCGCAGACCCACATGCCCCTCTTGCTGTCTATTACAGAGGCCTATTGTTTTAAAAAGAATGTGCATGGCACAGACCAGTGAATAAGGTTTTGCCCTTGAAGTTGTACTAGTTTAAAACTGATTTAATTAAAACTGGCGCAAATTCCTGTGTGACCATAACCAATGTAAACTAATAAAATTATGTTTAGCTTGCATTGTGAATTTACTGGCCTGACCCACGCACTGTTTTAAATGAAGAGCCTATAAAGGGTTCTGCTCAGATGTAATTAAATTGACCTAAAGTTATATCATGAAATCTGTCCTACACTTAAATTAGGTTGACCTAGCTATTTTGTTCAGAGCTGTGAAAAATTTTGTGCTCTGAGCACCTATAATTAGGTCAGCCAAATCCCCAGTGTAAACATAGCCATATTGTTGGAGAGGTGGATTAGCTCCATTGACTGAAAAACTTCTTTCAGTGATATGGGAAACGTCTGCGCTATCATAGCTGGACTGCTTATAGCAGCAATAGTTGTAGACATGGCCTTAGGTATACTAATGCAGCTTGGTGTATAGTCCGGAACTTGCTCTTTTTGCCATGTCTTGTATTTATCTGTTGCATAGTAGCGTTTTATGTTTTTCATTGAAATTCGGTTGGTGCTAACATCTCTCTTCTTTCCTTTAGCTTTCAGATTCAAACAGTATTTTGTACATTTCCTTGTCTCACATCTAGTTATTTATTTTGTGCTTATCAATGTAACTTCTGAGCCTCCAAGACATTCAAAACTCTTTAATGAATAAAGTTGCACAACTCCAATGAAGTAAATATCATGTTTGTTGTAGAGATTTAAACACATGAAGAAATTTTCTGAAGGTCACAAAAAAAGTCTTTGCCAGAGTTCAGAATAGAAATTGGAGCTCTTAATTCCCAGTCTTGTCCTGTGGTTTAATTACTTAGGCCAGGACTACACCCTGGAAGGTCAAATTAAGGCACGCAAAATATGTAGCTGGAGTTGGCTTACTTTAAGACAAGCTTGACACCGTCTTCACAGAGGGAGGCTGATGGAAGCAAATGCTCCTGTCTGTTTCCCTTACTCCTTGTGACTGTGAGAGGTACCAGCACCAACCAGAGCTGCTGCCCTCGGCATTCAATTTAGCAGGTCTTAACTAGACCCCCTAAATTGAATGCCAGAAGATCGATGTCCCATGCAGCAAGTGGAGACATAGCCTTAGACCACACATGCTTTTAAAATGTCTCCCTTACAATGCTTGTTGCCAGGAGCAGCACTGCCTTGACTATTGAATACACTAGGATCTTCTGGGGCTCCTGAACCTGGTGTAAAAAACAGATTCATTATGGTGCTGATATATATTATCTGATTTCTCTTCAAGAAAAGCACAAATATCTGGTGTTGAAATATTTTTGTTTTACAGTATCCTCTCTAAAATTAAAGAATGAATGTAGTTGAGCTTTTACAACTTAAACTAACAATAAAGAGCAAAGCTACTTGAACTTCTTGCATTAAATTTGGATATAAACTCAGCATCCCCAAACTTTCTTTTACTAGTGATTTTTCAGTGGATATTTTCTTTTTGAGTGATATTTCTTATTGCCTTTTCAATGGATAAATCTTTTTGATGGATATTTTCTTATTGTCTGAAAACAAAATATGCTCCAAATAAGTTCTCCCCAGTCCCCAATGTTGTGTGTTAACCTGATATAAACAGGTGACTCCATGGCCTCTTCATATATTGTTCCCATTTCTTGAAACTTGCCTATCTTGTCTTTCTAGAGGTAAGTTTTCCTTTATTACCCTTTCTTTGTGGGATTTTTTCCTTTTGCTTGTAAAGTGCTGGCATAAAGATGGTATTGCTGGAAACAATAACAAATATATTTTTTTTTCTGCAAGGGTATGGGTCTTATTAATCATGTATTCAGTGAAGACAATCTGAAGAAGCTGTATGTTTCAAACCTCGGAATTGGTCACACCAGGTACTCCACTTCAGGAATCTCTGAATTAGAGAACTGCCAACCTTTTGTTGTAGAAACTCTTCATGGAAAGATTGCTGTGGCACACAATGGTGAATTAATAAATGCCAAACAACTCAGAAGAAAGGTAGGAATCAGTCCTGGGTTTTCCAGTATCCTATATTAATGAGTAGGAGGCAAAAATTAGTCACACCTCTTATGTAATACATAATCCTTTATGTTGCTGAAAACATAAGACAATGGTGAAGAAGTCCATACTCTGAAGTATTAGATTGGGCAGCACACTGACAAACAAAGTTTTTAATTTTCAAATCCTTTAGGGAATAATAATCTCCTTTTCTTTTTTGTTCTGTTTGTTGATCCCATAGGCCAGTTAATTCATATACAGCTATAAATAGCTCAGTTTGAATCTGTCCATTGAATGGTAGTCATTAGAGAAAGCAAAGAGTGATTAGAAAAATTAATCCAATATATTGATATGTCCTCATCTAACGTATCTATTTTTGTCATCCGTTTGAGAAAGTTATAATGGACATTGAAAATGGTAGTGGAAACTATATAGTGTTAGTAAAAAATTAGATATTGTAGACTTTTAAAAAAGAGGGGGGGGGAGAACATTGCAGAGCAGAATAAAAAACTTCACAGATGCTTTGAACCCTGTTCAAAGGAAAAGGGAACATACAACAACATCAAAGAACTGTAAATGTAACTTTCTAAAGGTAGTGGTACTTTAGTCATAATGTTGTCAATTGGTGGATGTTACTACCAGCACAAGAATGTATCAAGATAAATACTGTGATTGGTTTTTAAATGATGGGTTAACTTTATGATCAAGCATTGCTGTAAATGTGGTGATGGACTAAAATGGCATCCAGCCTTTTATTCTTTAGGACAGGTGTCTCCAACCTTTTTAAGCACGAGATCACTTTTTGAATTTAAGTGCAATCCAAGCTCTACCTCCAACCCAAACACCCTTACCCCACCTCCTGCTCATTCCAGTTTCCCCTCCCTCCTCCACCCTCCCTACCTTTCACCAGGCAGGGGCAGAGGGTTGGGTTGCAGGCTCTGGTCTTGGATTAAGGGATCTGGAGTGTGAGAGGGGCTCTGAGCTGAGCCTGGGGCAGGCAGTTGGGGTGCCGGAGGGGGTTCTAGCTACAGGCTCTGGGAGGGCGTTTGGATACAGGGGTGCTTGGGGCTGGGATTTGGGTTGCAGGAGGGGGTTCATGACTGGGGTAGGGTTTTGGGATGTGGGCTCCAGCTGGGCACTGCTTACCTCAAGTAGCTCCTGATGGGTGGTGCAGTGGGGATAAGGCAGACCCACTCCCTGAAGCAGTCAGTAAACTCCATCTTGAGTCCTGTTGTGCCTCCTCTCTGCTCTGTGGAGATGAGATACAGGGTGGGAGAGGGGGCACCTTGGGATGAGCACCCCTCACCCTTCCCTGCCCTACACAGAAAGCCAGAGGCTCCTAAGGGGACAGCTCCAAGGCAAAGGGCAGGAGACGCACTGCAGTTAAGGGGAGCGGGGGGCGGGCAGCTGAAGAGCCAGCACTTGATGGCCTCTTGGCCAAATCAGTCAAGATCACCTGTCAGAGGCTTCACGATCTACCAGTTGGTGACCACTGCTTTAGGCTGTGAGATGACCTACAAAGGTTAGCGTAAAACACTGAATATGCATGAACAGCAGGCTAGATGTTTTGCAGGTGTGGTCTCTTCCTTAGATGCACTTCGTGTTGAGCTCACAAGACTAGAAAGATTACAGACTGGATTTAGTCTATCACATCTTGGGCTGTTTATTTCCTCTTACACTCTCTCATCAGTCACTTCTCCATTCACTGTTTATCTCTATTTCCTCTCTCCACTTGTTCTCCGCCCTGCTTGAGTTCACTGTGTAAGCAACAGAGAAAGTGACAAAATCTCCAGATCCCAATTAGCATTGTGGACATTAGGGTGTGTGAACTTTGGTTTATGCTTAGCAAAGCAATGAAAAGAAGGATGAGGGATGCAGTTCAATGTGTTGTTTTATATGAGCTGATTTATATGAGTTCTGGGCCCCCCACTACAAAAAGGATGTGGACGCATTGGAGAGGGTCCAGCGGAGGGCAACCAAAATGATTAGGGGGCCGGAGCATATGACTTATGAGGAGAGGCTGAGGGACTTGGGTCTGTTTAGTCTGCAGAAGAGAAGAGTGAGGGGGGATTTGATAGCAGCCTTCAACTTCCTGAAGGGAGGTTCCAAAGAGGATGGAGAGAGGCTGTTCTCAGTAGCGACAGATGGCAGAACAAGGAGCAATGGTCTCAAGTTGCGGTGGGAGAGGTCCAGGTTGGATATTAGGAAAAACTATTTCACTAGGAGGGTGGTGAAGCACTGGAATGGGTTACCTAGGGAAGTAGTGGAGTCTCCATCCCTAGAGGTGTTTAAGTCTCGGCTTGACAAAGCCCTGGCTGGGTTGATTTAGTTGGAATTGGTCCTGCCTAGAGCAGGGGGCTGGACTTGATGACCTTCTGAGGTCTCTTCCAGTTCTATGATTTTGTGCACAAGTTCCTTGGGCAAAATATATAGCACATGGTTTGGGCTCTTAATGACACATCTATGTTAAAGTTTCAGGGCATGTAACTAAACATGGTGCAGTGGTTTCATAGACTGATAACACTGTATTTTAACTTATTTTTTTTTAAAAGCTGATGAGACATGGTGTGGGACTGTCTACCAGTTCTGACAGCGAATTGATCACCCAGCTGCTGGCATTCACACCTCCACTAGAGAATGATGATACCCCAGACTGGGTGGCAAGGTAAGGGGTGGGCCCTGGAATTAGAAACAAGTATTGAATGTGAAATACAGCAGTAGTAAGTAACAGAACATAGCCTATTGTATTTACTTCATCTCATTTCAGAATAAAAAATTTAATGAATGAAACTCCTACATCATATTCACTACTAATGATGCATAAAGACATAATCTATGCCGTACGTGATCCCTATGGGAATCGTCCACTCTGCATTGGTCGTCTCGTTTCAGTAGGCAATATGACTGGAAAAGGTAAATACTATGTAAAGGCTAGATAACCAGTCATCAGTGTGTTTACATGTACAGAGCAATATAAATAATACATTTGCCTTTAAGGAGGGAATCATCTCTACATTCATATATTTGAAATTATTTTTCTTAAAAATATTGCTGGGTCTGAATATCGGGAACAGTAATATCCCAATATTGGTTGAGTTGTAAAATACATTTCAATGATAGGATGAAATTTTAAGGAAATTGGAAGCATCCCTTATCTCTTAAGAGTAAACCCTTCTTCTCTCCTGGCAGCAGCAGGGAGAGGCAGCCCAGCTGCAGCAGAGATAATTGGTGAGAGATTTTTCCCTTCTGACTGAGGAGAAAAGTGGGGGTAGCCAGATACAGGACCTATTTTTTCTTCTTTGTCTTCTGTTGTAGGGTTGCTTATAAGCACTGAATACTGGCACTTATTTGCTTTATTGATGGAAAAAGCTTTTTTTAGGGATTCTTCTGGGAGGATCTGGGAAATCCATTTGCCCATATATTATGGGAAGGAGTTAACATAAAAATTCAAATATGTGGATTTGAACAAAGGCTCTTCATGTTTTTGCAAGCCAAAATTTTCTGAGTTGTGATAAGATCTGGTCTTTCATGGAAGGTAATCCCCAAGGAGAATTATACACACCTTCCCATCTCAGTGCCCTGAGAGAGAACAGTAATTTTCAGGGAGAAGCCATGTAGACTTACTGTGCCAAAAATGTAGGAACGTGACACTTTTAACTGCAGGAAGAATGTATAAATCCTTTATTTGTCCAAATAAATTGATACGGCATGGGGGATTGTGTGTGAGCTTTTTCTAAGAATCATCTGTTAGAAAATGTTCATAACATCCAAATATATTAGCGTGTTTATCCTGTTACATCACTGATCTGCCCATTTGTTTCCTTTCATTTGCCTATCTTTGAGAATCTTCACTTTAGGCCCAGTCAATGTCCACTAAAGTCCCAGAGAACCCTTTTGTTGATTTCAGTAGCACTGGAGTAGCTATTTAATATACAGAGAATAAGGAATTTCTTAGTAAAACAAAAGCATGGATATACATAATTTTGGGGCCCAAAAATCTATTGAGATGGGAATTGGAGGGGATGGAAAGAGTAATACATCTGAATTGTTCTTGTGAACAGTGACCGTGTGAAACTGTTGCTTCTAATCTCTCAAGGACAAGATAATATAATGTTCCCGTAAGAATAGTTTTCAAGAAATGTTACAGCAGTTTTTGATTACAAACTTTCTATTCAGAAATCATGACTATTTGACTTGCATGAGTATGTGATTACAAAAGTAAATGGCTGCAGAAATGTAAAGAATTTAGTGATGATAGTTCCAAGGACTGTGAAGATAATGTTACTTTAATTGAAAACTTCATTGCAGGGAAGAAAAACAGTGAAACAGAAGGATGGGTGGTCTCCTCTGAATCCTGTAGCTTTTTATCTATTGGTGCACAGTAAGTTCCTTTGTATACAAGATGACTTGTAAATACCTCAAACAATGAATAGAGATTTCACTAGCCAATGATAACATTCACATGTAATCTTTTGTGCTGTATCTGTCAGTTTATGGATTTAAAGAAATATGGTAATAGTGTATTCTGAAGTCATCTGCAGAAATTCTATGGCTGTAGCTTCACTGTAGTTTAATTGTTTTTCAGTTAGCTTTGAACAGAGTGACAATGTAAAATAATCCAGCTGTGGAATTGTTGTATTAATACCATCTGGTGAGTTGTATTGATTGTATCCTGTATTTCCTGACAGTTAGCCACCTCAGTTAGAATCTCTTCCACACTCAAGTTGAGTTTTTATGTGCAGGCAGGATTCAAGTTGAGGCGTTACTGAAATTAATAAAGACAAGCCCTATAGATAGTTTTTTTTAAAAAAACAGGATAAATGTTCTCTGTTCACTGTAGTTCGTTTTTTCACTGAAAATTAAATGTCTTTGAAATCCACAAATTCCCATTCATACCTGTAATGAGGAATGTGCACATACTTTGCTAAACAGGCATTTAACAAATCTGTGTGTAAAATTGTGTCTGCTTAATGTGGAACAATCAAGGTGAAAATTGCAGGAAATGCACAATCACAAAATTAAAATAAATTCAGAGCAAAAATTGGAAACCAGTAACTTTTGACTACACTTTCAGTAATCTATTACATTGTTGCATGGTAGCTTCTTTCTGTGTTCTCCTCTGTGATGACTTCTGTCATATCTATGTATCAATAACTGTTGGCACCAGCTTTGTTTTACTTTGGACCCACCTTCTGAGATGGAGATACTTCTATGAAGAATCATCAGTGGAGGCCTCTTGCACTATATATAAATACCAAGTTTTATCAATGTTATCAGCTAGTCCACTAATTTCAGTATCTGGCTAAGGAATATGCATCCCTTTCTAAATTGCATCTCCAGCATTCATCAGTCACTCAATCTGCATCTGCTGGAGTGTGTGATGTGCAATGAATATTTTTCAGTACTGAACATATGCATATCTTGATTCATGGTCAGTAAATGTGAAAAATATAAGTATTGTGAAAATGAACTGCTTCCTTTTGCTATTTACGTTCTAGTGACTGGATGGAATGATTTGGATAACTCAACTCCATTTACTCCTGGGGGAATTCTGTGCCTAAAAATTCTGCACACATTTTAAAATTCTGCATATTTTATTTGTCAAAATAACACCATATAATCATGCCAGTTTCAATTATTTTGATAAGGCATTTCAAAATATCTGTCAGCAAATATGTTTAATAATACAGACCACAAAAGATTCAGGTAACAGCTCCACTGGCAGGGTGGTATAATGAATGCAGCTGCTTGTGGGCTGTTCTGGTACTACAGCAGCCTCTGGTGGGTGAAAGGTGGAACTGCATCTTTTCCGAGCTGGACACGAATCCTATGCATGAGTTTGCAGTAGCACAGAATTCCCCCAAGAATGTCAATTTGAAGGTGTACACTTAAACAACAGTAGTAAGTCTACTAATAGAAACTAACATCTCCCATTTCAATTTTTTTTCTAATGATTGTGCTAATTATGAAAGTATATAATCTAAGTATGTGGACAACAGATTTATATTCCAATAATCCTACCCTTACTAATTTTGTAGCTGCCGTCGACCAATATATAGTTTCTTCTTCTATTTTGATATTGACAAGACCTTAGTTACTAACTTTTGTGACAGTTCTTATGACTACATTCTTCATTCCACATCATCTTGATTTTATGGCATGATTTGTATTATTCAGCTTTCATAGAAAAGCAACTAAACAATTGAAGACTATATTAAGAGTCCATTTGTCCATCTCATGATGACCAGGACTTGACTCTACCATAAATTTGTAAATAATGTATGTTAATCTCAGTTTAGTGTCTTCTAGACTGTTTCATGTGATGGGAGGATGTCCTTAACCTTTAGTGCTAAGACTGGAAATTCACCTTTTTTTCAGGTACTAATATAAGCTCCCAGTGTTACTGCACTAGTCTTACATTAGCGCTGACAAAGTCCAATTCTGGGAGCCAAAGGGTCAAGTTTAAAATAATCATCTAATAATGTGTGACTTCTGAATAACCGAAAGCCACGTCCTGTTAAACTCACGTTGTATCATGCAAGCAAGGTCCTAACAAACTTCAGAAAGACTTTATTTACAAAAAGTGAAACCTCTTTACAAAGCTGCTGCACCCCTCTGTAACTCTCACTCAGCCCTGGCTAATCTTCTCCCCCCTCCTTCCTATTTCCTGTGCTTCCAGGCTCCCAACAGCCAGTGCTCCCAGTTCTAATAATTACAAGCAGCATCTAAAACACCACGTTCAGACAGTATTCTAAAATTAACATGCAGAAGTATGGAAATTTCTAAAAACTGCAAATATTACTTCCAGGTATTATCGCGAAGTCCTCCCTGGAGAGATTGTGAAGATATCCAGATATGATGTCCAAACACTGGAAATCGTACCAAGACCTGAAGGAGATCCACCTGCCTTCTGTATCTTTGAATATGTCTACTTTGCAAGGCCCGACAGTATTTTTGAAGGTATGAAGATAAATTTATAGTGAACACAAGGGATGCAGGCATATTGATATGGGGGACTGTATCCTGGAAAGCAGTGACTCTCTGAACAATTGAGGGGCCACAGTGCACAAGAAGCTTAACATGGAGCTCACACGACAATGCTATGTCAAAAGGGCGCTAATGCGATACTTGGGTCTATGAACAGGATTAGTGAGTAGGAGGAAGGAAGAGGTTTTTCTCTGTATACGTCATTGATGCACTCAATACTAGAATACTGCATCCAGTTCTGGGGACCACATTTTGAAAAGGATATTGAAGAATTGGAGAGGGTGTAAAGAAAAGCCACAAAAATGGTTCAGTGGCTGGAAATAAAGGTCTAACAGTGAGAGACTAAAGGGGCTAAATCTGTTTAACTTTTCAAATGAAGATTGGGAAGGGACCTTCCTGGGGAGAAATTGGGAACTAAAGGTCATAGTAATCTAGCAGAAAAAGACATAACAATGGCTGGAAAGGTAAATCCCAACAAATTAAATTTAGGGATAAGGTACAGTTTGTTTGTTTTTTAAAAATTGAGAGTTATTAAGCAATGGAATCAAGTACTAATGGAAGTGGTAGATTTGTACTTTGCTTGATGTCCTTGAATCAGCACTGGATGTCTTTTTGGAAGATATGTTGTAGTCAACACAAGTTATTGAGTTTAGTACTGGGTAGGGACATAAACGACTAGTCGAGTTACTACTCAACTAGTTGCTTCCTCTCTCCCTCCTCCTCAGCTACCTCTTAAAAGCAGGTTCCATACACACCTCGGGCACCATCTGCACAGGGGGTGGGGCAGTGGAGGCAGAGGCATAGTGGAGGACCAGGCACAAGCTGGGACATCTGAGTCCCGGCTCGCACCTAGTCCCAGATGCTGCGCCTCTGCCTTTTAAATGTAGTAAGAGCCACCTGGCTCTTATTACATTTA